>NC_051161.1:35466566-35762635 GCF_013339745.2 Dermacentor silvarum | reverse complement strand
TTCATGGCTTTCATCAACAACTGTTTGCAGCGTTCCGAGTGACACAACTATGTTAGATTTAGTTTCATTACGAACAGTTGAGCATGTTTTATCCAAATCAAACAAAAAACAAAGAAATAAGTTTTACCTGAGTGGAATGACTATCTGAGCAGCACTTTGGCTGAATGAGAACCCATAGGCGATGCACACGCACAATATGTAGAAGGTCAAGAACGAACGGCAGTCACTTTCGCAGAATCCATCCTTTGCTCGTCTGCCAAGCCGTCATTGTCGAATGCGTCGACGCACATACAGTTGTCGTATGTCTACGCCTAAGCATCTGAAATGAGCATATCGGTGTAGTTGCCACTCTAACAAGGAGGCTCTAAGATTAGGCCAGGCAGATTATAGCTTCCTGCTGGGAATGGGTGACTTGTAGACAATTTTGTGAGTTCGCAATACATGTCGCACCATAATATTTCCTGGCATACGTAATATTGCGTATAGAGCAACTTTCTCTCTCTCTCTCTCTCTCTCTCTAATCTCATATCTCTCTCTCTATATTATATATATATATAATATATATATATATATATATAAGAAGAAGTGCCGGTTAGCCAGGTGCATCTCCGGTGTATGAAATACGACGAAGTGCCGGTCGTCAGGCGCATCACCAGCGCTTTTACGCACGGGGCTTGTCCTGACTGCTCGCAGGGTTCTGACTGCGCACCGAGTTCAACAATCCAATCTGTCAATAAAGGTACGAGAGGTACTGGGATCGATACCCAGCACCTTCACTAAATGTCAAGGTGTTTATTGACAGGATTGGAGAGGTGTAACTCGTGCGGCAATCAAACCCTGCGAGCAGTCAGGACAAGCCCGGTGCGTAAAGCGCTGGTGAGCGCCTGACTGACCGGCACATCTTCGTCGTATTTCATACACCGAGATGCACCTGGCTAACCGGCACTTCTTCTTCCTTACAATATATATATTATCACCAGGAAATACAATCGCTAAGCCATTGCTCCTCACCCCTCTTTGCGCTGTGCCATGGTTCCTTTGGTGAAGCATCCGGCGAAGCAAGGCGAAAAATAAGTTGTCTTGCCTTCGCATATTGGATGAACACTTCGGTCGCACAAGACAGTTCTGGTTGCAGCTGTTGACGAGATCCAACCTGGGAAAAAAATAAGTACAAGGCAACGCGTGCTACTCAAAATGACACAGGATGTTGCGTAGACTACCACTACATGAGCCACACAGTGAAACTTTCGCATTAATGATACTTTTATTCTGATTAGCAAACTAGTACCGCATAAAATGCAACAGCAATTCAGCTCTAGTTTTCAAAAAATAATAATATGCCAATATAAAACGAAAGTGCACAATGAGGAGTTCTGACGTGAACGTGGGTACTCTGAACATATTGCATTAGGGCTTGCCCTTCTTGTTGTGAACTGACAAAATTATTCCTGCAGCTTGCGTGTATAACTCCAATAGGTTATTAATAACACGCTGCCTATACCTGCAGAACCATGTTACGTGAGCTTAAGACTTCGTAGTTCTAATGAACGAATCCGACATTTTTCAAGTTTGAGATTTTTGTAGCATGTTGGAAAACAACTATCGGTAACACAGGAAACGAAAAAAAAATTGAAATCACATGAAGTAAGTATTACATGTCTGTGTTAAAGGCACTGATCACTGTCATTTGTGCTACAGGGTCTACGCACAGAGTTTCCGATATTTAAGGCACTTTGCGGCTAACATTGGGGCACAATAGACGTACCTTGATCTGAGTTCACCCTTTTCTCTCATGGTGCTGAGGACAGCTGAAAGCCATGAGTGAGATGAAGATCAGGGCTGTTATCAGCTCCGTTGCGAAAATGATGGCGGTAAGTATGCGAGCAGAGGGCCTAAACGTCTTCATCAGGAATGCACCACCGAGCGTCGCAACCATGGCGCATCCTATTGGAAACGTTCCTGCAAGGAGAAAGCGGAACGGCTAAGAAGATCGAAGTCATAATTCCAACAGATCTATTTATTTACTTATTTACGTAGCTGCATTCACCCGAAGGCATTAGTGTAGGTGTTCATGATTCAATTCAAGCCAAAACATAGCGGAATAAAGGCAACATGATGTTTGACAGTGGAGACAACTACGTTCTAAAGCACACATACACACGCACATACGCACGAACCCACGAACGCAAACACACGCACGGACGCACGCACGCACGCACACAGACGGCGCTATTTCTTCAAAGCGAATACAACACATCAAGAGTAAACACTGGTAAAAGCAAGGACCACGAAGCGGAGAAAGAGACACACCTGAAAAAGTGTCTTCTTAAAAATTTATTCACAGAATTCCGCCACCGCATTCTTTGTGTGTGGTTTCCAAGTGCTGCAGAAATTATGTCGCAGTTTTGCCCGAAAGGCAAAGCATCGATTGCGATAGCAAATTAGTAGACAACTGTACGAACTAAGGATATTAGTCTTATCGGTCTTATAAACTTGTAAACATTCGCTTACTAACTAAATTAACAAGCACGATGTAAAGCGTGCACAGGCAAGCATGAGTACGTCTCGCTCGATGACCGCGGAAACTCGCTGTCAAGACACTGGAGTGAGGAGGAGCGGCAGCAGCAGCAAGCGAATTGTCATTCGAGCAGTTTCTTGCTTCTCTACGCGAACTCAACGTCGAAAGCACAGCGCATACGAAGCTACCGGCACAAGTTGCACTTTGTCCACATCGCATATCGCTTTGATGATCACCGCGCGGGTGTGCCTTTTTTCCACGTCGCAGACCGCTTTCAAAATACGGCGACCGCGGGCCGCGCCACAAGCAGCCGCCGCCGAAATAGAACCCCCCCCCTTTCTGAGATTTTGGAGAATATTGTGTCCTTGACTGCTGGCGGATACAAAATCACCGTGGGAACCTTAGTCCCATTGACGCAGAAAAGGAAACCAATGATAGCAACCAGCTCCTTACCACTTAAAACTGAAGCAGCGCTAGGAGACTGCTGAAAATGCTCTTGCACATATTTGGGGACGTATGTGCAAAAGCCGAGGACGCCAAACCACTTGAAGACGTGGGCAAACATCTGTGCGACGAATATCGGGTTCTTAATGAGCCTCTTTGAAGCGTGGAATGCATCTGCAAGAAAAAAACAAATGACGCGAACTTTTAGTACACTAACAATTCGTAGAAAAAGTTATCACAGAGAAGATGCCTAAGGAAATATGCATGTATTCTGAACGAGGCGTGGTTTTTGACTAATCTTTTGGGACTTCTATTCAACCTCAATGTTTTTAGAACTAATCCTGAGAGGTTTGTATGGCGCAAATGAACAAGTTATACTGGCAAGAAAAGCTAGCATAATTAATTAGGGCAGTCGATCGGTGGTTTAACATAAACAGTGCGCTAAACGAGACAGAAACGCTGAAGACTTAGGCAACAGAGTAGGCTTTTCCTTCCGGGCTGCTCTTCTTCAGAAATTTCCGGTATGTACTACAAATTATCGCGTCCAGAAAGGCTGTATATTAATAAATGTAGATATATAGGCCAGGTGGCCAGTTTCTTATTTAACCTTGCCAAAGCTCTAGTGCTTTAGTATGAAACATTGAATGAAAGAAAAAACACCATCCTTCCCAATGTAGCACGTAGCTACAAAGAACCAACTCAGTTTCTAAAAAAAAAAAAAAAAGCTTTGCAATATGAAAGAATCATCTAAACACCTTAAAACTAAGGAAAATCCTTGTGTTTTAAGCGAGAACAAAGGGGGGAAAAGGGCCGTTCCGGCCACTGCGCGAAATCAAGCCCTAACCCGCTCTGATCATTCCCGGGCGACGAGTTACGTGTGGCCCCGGAGCCGCTTCGAGTACTTCACTGACAGACTCTAAGACCGTGGCGCTCCACAGTCGTTTTGGTCTCCAGGAACGCGGCGCCCCGGCCACCTCGTTCCTCAGTGTTCGCGCCTGTTTGCCGAGATGGCTTCTCCTCCGCCCTATTCCTTCAGCGCGTTACCTGGTCGTCTTCTTTCGCTTTTACTGTGTGCTCTCTTTGTTCTCTTGGGTCGTTCTTCTTCTCCTTCTGTCTCCTTTCTTCGAATAACATTTGTCACTCCTGACAAGGGCCATCCACTTCTCGAGTTTTCGCTTTACGAAAACTTCACTGTAGACATGTTGAACCTTCACTTTAACATGTCTACACTGACACTTCACCGCATCAGCACACATACCACTTAAGTT
This sequence comes from Dermacentor silvarum, assembly GCF_013339745.2. Taxonomy (NCBI): domain Eukaryota; kingdom Metazoa; phylum Arthropoda; class Arachnida; order Ixodida; family Ixodidae; genus Dermacentor; species Dermacentor silvarum. Next base: position 35,758,405 of record NC_051161.1, on the reverse strand, counting down.
CACAGTAAGTCCCAACAACACATCGATGTGACACACAATACCTAACCTTCCAACTAATACCGTTGAACGTTTGCATGGTAGAAAAAATAAAAGCCGAGGTGCTACCCAAAAGTTCCGGGAACTTGAAAAGTACGGGTAAACTGAGTGTGGTACACATTTCCGCCACTAGATGTGGCGAGCAGTGTGCTTTGTGGATCAGTATGCTGAACGACTTGCATCTAAGAAGAAGTACTATTTTGCGAAGCGTTGTTTTGCAACGCAATATTTCACTGATTTGGCGCATTTCTTAGCAACCAATATGACAGACTTCAAGAAGCGAAGAATTTGCATCAAGTTTTGTTTTAAACTTGGCAAAACTGCGGCATAAACTCATAGAATGCTAGAGGACGCTTTTGAAGTCGACGCCATGAGCCAAAGTAGGACGTTCTTATGGCATAAGCGCTTCAAAGAGGGTCGAATGTGTGTTGACGATGATGAACGTTCTGGACGCCCGTCAACGAGCAGAACCCCAGAAACGAAAGCGGAAGTTCGTAAGGCTATCCTTGGAAATTCCAAGCTAACTATAAAGGATGTCTGCGACATTGTAGGACAGTTGCACGGCACAGTTCAGTGAATTTTGTCGGATGTTTTGAGCATCAGGCGCATTTCTGCAAAATTCGTGCCAAGATTGCTCAGTGACGAACAGAAGCTGCACCGTGTTTGTGTCTGTACCGAACTAAAGCAACAAGTCAGAGACAATCCCAAACAAATCGGAGTACTTCCGCACTCACGCTATTCACCTGACCTCGCCCCTTGTACTTTTTCTTCTTCGCAAAGTTTAAGTTGAGGCTGAAAGGACGTCGGTTTCACACTGCTGAAGAGATCCAGTCGGAATCGCAGGTGGTCTTCAACACTGTCGCCTGGAGAGCTCCATGAAGGCGTGAAATCGCGGCAGAAACGCGGGGATCGGTGTATGCATGCTCAAGGGGACTACATTGAAGGAGACAGTGCTGATTTGGCGTTATGGTCAACACTTTCTTTTTTGCGCCTGAATTCCTGGAACTTTTGGGTAGCACCTCGTGTATCAATTGTCTAGTACTGTGCTAGCGGGAGACGATGATAAACGTTCAGGTGGTGCCATTAAGGTGGTGCTTCGAAGGATCTCCATCCTTCGAAGCTCACTCATAATGCACTCCAGAGGAAGAAAGACTATTCTGCCCTGCCTATACTTTGTGTCCCCTGCAGACGGCGCATCTGCAGGGGACAGCAACTTTCATGATTGGCCGCGGCTTCTGTGGCGCATACACTAAGAACAGTTTACCCATGTCAACGAGCATCGTCAATGAAATTATTGCACTTCTGACCTGGCTACACCCTCCCTTTCTTCAGGAGGACCCCAGCCAGGAGAAGCCGCCCTGCCGTGTGGCGGAGCCTCCTCCTGTCTACTCGAGCACTGAGGATACAAATAAACCACCTTCCTCCTAACGTCGTTATCAACATCATTGACGCCAAAGGTTATATTTGCAGGCAACTTTATGGCGCAAGGAAGGGAAAGTTACGAACGCAAAGCACGCACAAGCCAATAGCGCCTCTGAAATAATCCCCACATATTCATCCGCGTTAGTTAAAGCTGGGCGAGAGAAAACGTAAACACCTTATTTACAACAGCAAAATAAGACAAAAAACACCACTGAGTGGTAAGTATGACTTAATATTGTTTTTTTTTCACGTCTACGTCTGGGTGAATGCGAAACCGTCGTACGTGACAGCTACGCTGATTCAGTATCTGTTCCAAGAAAACAAAAGCACTGTCAGGCGCTGCCGGACTACTTGGCGCGGTAACACATGTGCAGAAGCTCCGCACCCCTAGCATTCCCTTCATTGACACAGAACGTTGTTTCGCAAATACAGTCCCTCAAGTTTCTCGCTAGCGAGGGGCATATGCGTGGTCGGACACAATAGAAAACTTCACAGAAAGCTACGTTCCCCAAACGGTTGTGCTCTTTCACGGCACACCCTGTGTGCCACAGTGCGCTAGATTTTTTTTGTCTCTCTGCGGGAGTCTCACCTGGCAGCCGAGCTCACAAATCTGGAGGACGCTTAAGCTTCGCCTTCAAAAGTGTAACGCGATAGCATTCAAAGATCTTTGACTGCTTCTCAGGCTTCCCGGCAACTGCAGCTTAGTAACCGTAATGTTTACCGGGAAACACTGGCGGCGAATGCTACGCACGAAGGCGAGCTTTCTGGTAGAAACACGGCCTCTTGCGTGGCCGATCCCGGAGATAGTGTTACAGCCGCGCGAATAATATTACACAATTTTCAGGTTTCTGTTGTTTTGCCCTGTTAATATTTCAATCTGAGAAGATTTAACATAAAAGGCATGCGCTGTGGGTGTTTTGTTTCATTGCATTTGTTTGTGGGCTGTCATTCTCGAAATTTCGAGGAATAAATTGTCAAGAATGTAAGACAAGGTAGGAACTTTAGTGATAGAATGGTGTGGCACATATACCTCGCATATACAGTATGTCATTTAGCAAGGCGTCGCATACACATATACCAAAACATATTCGGAAGTTTTAGTTCAAGGACAACTCCGCCGACGCCGACACCTGATTTTCGGCGACACGGGGCCCCTAACGCTATCGCGTTAAAACGTGTTGTCTATCTATCCAGTGGAACAGCGCTGACAGCTGTCATGCGTCTTAGCCAGATGTGCGCTGCTCCTCGAGTAGGATGAACAATAAAATGGAAACACTGAATGCACACAAAATTGCCGCTTGACTGGCCGCTCGAGGCAATATGCGTGTATTCACGGGCATCTTTCACACTCGGAAAAACACTTTTATGGAGCACGTATTGAGCACCAGAAAGCTGTATCGGGAGTTTCTCACGTTGCTCTACAATTTTCTCATTGACACTTTTCATGTAATTATAATAATTGAGAAGTCGGTTAATAAATGAAGACTAATTATCTAATTAGGCGGAATTGAGAAAAATAATAATATGAGTATCTCCAAGCGACAGCAAACAACATTACCTTGGTTCTGCCCAGCTACGCAGGATTCGCATATATTTAAGGTTTTGTCCAAGTTAAGTGAAACACCCAGTATATAACTAGCAGACCCGGTGTCTGCTGGTTTCTGCTGGATCCAGCACCCAGTGTTTACCTGCCTATTTGTCTTGCTCGTTGAGCAGTTTTTATTCTTAGTATCACGTACTAACGAGCTTAGCAGTGAACTCTCCTATAAGTTTATCATGCCAAACCCGGATTGTAGGCGAAAAAAGATTCTCTTGAAAAGGCACTTTTAACACAGCGAAATACCTCTGATGCTCATATCCTCCGCTTCCTCAGTCGGCTTGTCCGATTCATCGTCAGCCAGGCGTCTGGGAAAGAAGAAGAGCGGTACGGAGAACAGTAGCTGGAGGCAGCCGAGAATGACGAATCCCAGCCACCAGGCCCCTATCCACCGCGGGTCTTCGTCTGCGAATCCTGGGCTGTCTGGTTTGGTAAATAAAAAGAACACGCTAGTTTAAGGGTCTATGTTGCATATACTTCAAATGCATCAAAAACCTAAAGATGGTCAATAATAAATTATACCGTGTTTTGAACGAACGCCTGATTCTGGAGGGGCTGATGTTACAGGAAAACGAAAACAATCAGAACTTAAACAATTATATATGCATGCTGGCGAGAAAGCTTGAGATTATGAAGCGGTGGTCTGTAGTACCATGAGTTTAATGTTTGAAAAGTGCACTTCGGAGTTGGGAAAGAAGAACACGCACGAATGCACACAAAATAAAATAAATCTGCTTGGCCAAATACTGGACCTACTAACTTCTACTACATGCTTCTTTTTTTTTTTTCGGCCTGCGGTAACCTTATGGCTTTGTAGCTTGTTTATGGCATCTATCGTACCTAACGTGGGCTCTGCTGATTCTCGTAAAGCAGTTTACTATAGTTGAGTGGCTAACGAGCGATTTTTAGTGAGGTCGATTTGACCACTACGACAACTATTTTTTGTCAAGTGAGCTCTTATTTGGGGACTCAATATCACCGTCGAACAAAGAGATCGGTACTCACAAAACGGGTCTTCGTAGATTGCCAGAATAAGGGCTGAAATAATGAATCCCAGGCAGGGCCCGCAACCTCGAACGACGGTCATGATTGCTATAAAAAGTGGACATCATTGTTATGTGAGCGGCTAGCTCTGTGAACAAATGCAGTGTTGCTGAGCATATTAAAAAAAGGAACAAAACAAAAAACAGTAACTGCGACAATGGTTGACTGATCTGATCTTACTTTAGCGGAGCTATGCGCTACGAGAAATGATATTGAAAATTTTCATCTTAGAGAACAATAGTACAAATGATAACTACAAATACTCAGCCGCCAAATCTCAACCACTCAAGCACTCTCAGGGCAGCGCCAAATGTGGTGCTGCCCTAAGCAAATCAACTCAAAACAGAAATTTTGAAAAGGCAGCATTATATTCAAAAGTACTGCGGCACGTTTAACATATATAGCGTGGGAAAGAACGGGAAAAGAATAAAGAGAAGCAGACTGTCAGGTTTGATGTGTGGGACTTAAGATGACAGCGGTCTATATATAGCTATTGCTGGTGGAGCATATTGGCCCGGCACTCATTTTCCAAAATGTTCGACGTTGTATACTTTAGTAAGTCCTCTTAGAGAACCTTTAGGTAAGGATATTTAGTTTATTCGACATAACGACTAATTGAGCACTCATGCAGGGTTGCAAATCAACGGTTTCTCAATTTCTCCTAAACTTAATAACGCCTTTGAATTCAAACGAAGGCGTTGGAACCTTCGTAGTCACAGGGATCAATCGTTTTGGGCAAATTAGACCTAGGAAGTCATATCGAATCCCTGGAGTCCCGGATATATTGTAGGGCATCGCAGTGGAGACTCATTTCAACTGCATCGCCGGTCAAAAACACTTATGAGGAGAGCGGGTAGGACATTGCCGGCATCATACCGGCACTGTGAACCCACATGTATAACTCACTCACTCACTCATTCGCTCAATGAATGAATGAATGAATGAATGAATGAATGAATGAATGAATGAATGAATGAATGAATGAATGAATGAATCAATCAATCAATCGATCGATCAATCAATTAATCAATCAATCAATCAAGCACTCACTCACTCGCTCACTCGCTCAATCACTCACTCACTCACTCACTCGCTCAATGAATGAATGAATGAATGAATGAATGAATGAATCAATCAATCAATCAATCGATCGATCGATCGATCAATCAATTAATTAATCAATCAATCAACCACTCACTCACTCGCTCACTCGCTCACTCGCTCACTCACTCACTCACTCACTCACTCACTCACTCACTCACTCACTCACTCACTCACTCACTCACTCACTCACTCACTCACTCACTCACTCACTCACTCACTCACTCACTCACTCACTCACTCACTCACTCACTCAGCCCTGACCATAGGTACTGTCATCACTCTCTCACCCATATAGACGGCCGAGTGCTTCCTACTGACGAGTTCGTCAAGATAGGCCGTGCCGGCCGAGTAGTAGACGGCCGTGCCAATGCCCGTGAGGAAGTTGCAGCTGACAAGAAGTAGCAGGGCGGGCAGCGTCTCGGTCTTGCGTGACTGGGCGCAGTTGAGTTCTCCGAAGCGTCGCTCTTCTTCTTGGTCGTGGCAGAAGTGGTTCAGGTCAGACTCGACCTCGGGGTCCGTCATGCTGAACGCCTCATCCGCCTTGCCGAACAGCCAAGTATGGTAGCGAGGCGAGTAGGCACGAGGCGCCCATGAGGATGGCAGCGACTCCCACCCATCTGTGAAGGAAGATGAAAACTTTGGTTCACTTTAGAACACAGGAAGGAAGAACACTTTAGTGCATGACGCTTTTAGTCCGAGTCGTCCCTGCCGGTGAAAGTGGTGCTCAACGGTGGCCGATCGGCAATGGGTGCCATCGCCCCCGGGATGTGATGGACGTGGTGCGCTAGGAGTCTGGCGAAGGTCTCGTGTGGTGAGGCTGAGCTCACCCAGGTGTAAGGCATGAACGGGGGGATGTTGACTCGAGTGATAATGTGAGGAGTGGAGGCCAAAGTAGTTTTCGATTACGGAAGTGAAAACACATTTACTGCACACCTTTACAAGACGCCTTACACACGGGGCCTTTAGTACTGCCACAGGCAGGTTCTACCCCTATGGTCGCATTGACGAAATTTTTCGTTCGTAATAGCTGTTTGCGTACGTTCAGCATGCGAATAACTGGGAACTTCTCTTACAAGCAATTCTAACTTATGAAATTTGCTCCTCTCTCTGCCTATATATGATCGCAGAGAGCCGTACTAATGTGCAGTGATGCTGGCGTATACGTTGTACATGACCTCATTGTAGGTAGGCAAGCCAGATAGTGCGAAGTAAGCGGAGTAAGGCGTAAGAGCGCCGTCGCATTTGTGGTCCTTGCACCAACCCGAGGTACAACTCAATATTACTGGTTTCAAAACAAAAGCTATGGTGCTAAAATGCGTGTTAAACAAGCAACGTTACAATTGTCAAACATGAAGCACAGCACTCGACCTCATGCTTATACTGAAGGTTCTGTCATATCTAATCGTTCGGCAGGAACAGTTGTCACACCAGCAGAGTCTGTGGAAATCAAGATCAAGACATCCTGTCTCGCTAGTTTTGCAAGAGCAGTGCTCTTCGCGCTTCGATCCCCACTCGAATTTGTTCTTCAGGAATCACTGGGCTTTATTGTGACTCGAAGGCAGCTCTCCGATGTATACAAAGTTCAATGCGCCGCTGTTATCATGAACAACTTGTTTCAGAGATACGACATTACAACAGAACATGGATACAATACTTTATCTGTGGTTGCCGTCCCACTGTAGTGTCAGCGGAAACGATCACACCAACCAAATCGCCAATTCTGCTCCCGACAATGGCAGATATGTGTCAATTCCACTCTAAAGAACAGACGTAGCATCTACACTTCGCTCAATGGCACGCGATAGAACATTGGCCTCCTGGAAGTCAACGAGTTCCACGAACAGTCGCCTAAATTCTCTTCCTCTTCACTTGAAGATCTACCTACCGCCTGTGCTGTCAAGGTGTGATTGAACTTTGCTGTACCGCTGCGACTTTATGTCGCGTTTTCAACTCATACTCGTTCATAATTGGATGGGCTGACAGCCTACCTGTGACACTTGCGGCTGTGAAGAAAACATTTCACATCTTCTGTGCATCTGCCCACGCTGTAGCACGGAGAGGCAGGTGCTATGTACCACGTTAGATATACTGGACAGCCTGCCACTGTTAGAGCGAAAGATAACAGCACAGTCTCCGCAGCGGGCACGCTCGCTAAAGGCAACCAGAGCGCTAGTTCGCTTCCTGATATTTACGGACCTGCGAGATACTGTGAAAGTGACGTGTGCCACGTTAATTTTGTGCACCGATTACCGTTTCTTTACTCGTCTTTCTCTTTTTCATATTTATTTAAATCTCCTTTTTACTTTCCCCGGGCAGAGTAGCAAACCGGACTTTTGCTGGTAAACCTCCCTGCCTTTCCCTTCCTTTTCTCCTTCTCTCTTTCCAACGTAAGAATGTTCTTGTGAATAGGGGTCCTGTTTTGCTGGCCCATGTCTTTCAGAAAGCAAAGACTGGCCGCCGTCCGAGGAAGGGGAGGCCTGGGGGTTAGTCTCACAACCCCCGCCGCCCCCAAACCCCATCGTGGACACAATAAAGTTTTATCTCTCTCTCACAATTTGTTGCTAAACACGGCGCAGGCATGCAGCTTTTCCCCCAAAACACCATCGAATTAGAACTTACACGCAAGGGTCACTCTGCTCTCTCCTCTTTCAAGCTATGCAAGTATTTAGCACTTGCATTTTTTGAGTCGAAAATTTAAATGTTTCAAGTTCCTATGTGCCGTTTACGACTGGCGTACCACTTTCGCTAATAGTATACCCAACATCCCAATTAGCTGTCATCGGCTCTTATATCGACTGGAAGCGTAAGACCTTTTTCGCGAATACCGGCCTTCTTTTTCCTGACTTCGGAATGGTGAGAGCTTCAAATACCAGAGTTACAACATAGATATACGGCAACACTTACCTGGGCCTGTGTCTTTTCGGGCTGTACGTGCCAATAAAGACTCCCAGTAGGATGGGGCCGAAGTTGTCCGCGAAGAAGATAAAGCCCGCCGTGCGACTGCCGTACGCAAACCGCCTTTCCAGCGTTGTGTTGATGCCGATGAGGTAGGAGTAGTAACAGCCTTGCAGGATGCCAAGCGCCGAGAAAGAAATCATGTAGCACACCGGTTTGGTGAAGAAGTCCAGGAACGCTTGCCACGTCCCTTTCTTCTCGGCTGGCTTCGAGCTGCCTCTCTGCTCCGTTGCTGGTGCCATGACTTAGTTGGCTTCGGAGGCGAGATGAGGACGGAACTCACGATGTTATACTCAATTGTTGTTTCTCCAAACTTATGAGAGTTTCTTTGTCACGTTCCCCTTATTGCACATAGGCAATGATACCGGCTGTACATGGAATAATAAGGAGAAAAAAAAAAAGGGTGGGCACTGATTACAGAAGGAGAAAAAGAAAAGAGGGGGGGGGGGAGGGGGCTAGCGAACAATAAATGAATAGCGAAATTCACTGCACGATCGCTTGATGTCTACATCCAGGAGCTACGCACGGGAAATACACCAACTCAGGCTTCCTGGACGTTCGCTGAAATTTGATAGCGCAAGTGTTTTCAAGGTGCACATTACCAGAGAATCCAGTTCCACGAGCCACGGATTCGTCCCGTACTATACATGCATTATTGTTATGACAAGTGTTGCTGCGAATACATTAGGTACTAAAAGCAGCGCAGTGCGGACAAACCAGTTTTATTTTGATTACGCATTCTTTACGCAAGGTAATTTAGAAGTCTCTTTATATATATATATATATATATATTATAATTATATATTACTGAAATATTTTGTAACTCATAAATATGTGGCACATGTTGTTATTGTAGAATAGAAGCCAGTGAGAACTCAAAGTGTCCCCCTGTTTAGCAAGAAACTCGAGATGTAGCGCCGATTTTCAGATACGATTCCAGGAAATGGGACGCGGATAACTCGGCATTCCGCGTAACATATTCATGCAACGCATTTCTGATACACTGACGTATAAACAAGTGTGCGCTCAACAAAAGGTATGCGCGCTTCCTATTCTTATATATAGCGAAAGCGGAGCTTCTCGGACCATCAGACGTGAGAAAACAAGAATAACTGCAATCGAATCATCACATTATCTGAGCCTTGTCTTTTTTAGCAGGTCAGTGTTCTAGAAAACTTATATCGTATAAATGTGGCACCAGCGGCCCGGGAGCTAAACCCGCTACCTCGCTCTCAGTAGCACCATCTGAAAGCTATTTAGATACAGCAGCTGGTATGAAAGAAAAGTTCTATGTGCCATCCAGAAATGCATGTATAGTGCATTGCTCTATAACTGTATAATTTCCTGTTGGCCTGGCATTTCCGTATAGCTTCATTTGTCAAAACAACTTTGACGAAGTCATCGGTAGGAGATTATATTTGCTCCTTTTGCTTTTTTGGCTGTTGCTATTGGTAATGTTTTTTTTTAGCTGCTCATTGTTATAATTTTGTTGCTTCAACTTTTGTTACTAAAGAGGCATGATTACGCACTCCCCCTTCCTGCCTTTTAGGATGTTTTTCATTACCGTAGCAACATATTTGTTATCTATTTATTGATACCTGCTCTATCAAAGTCCTCACCAAGCCTGAGGAACTTGAAATGAAGATGACGTTTTTTTTTTCTCGAGATCATATTGCAGTATAGCGCACAGTTGCGCGGAAGTTACAGTAGTAGCTTATAGCATTGGCCTGGCCTAGACCTAGCGCTGCCCTGACACAAAAGCGTCTTTAGATAGTGCTTTAATGCACGGCGCCAGAAAGACACCCTTGAGCATTAGTTTTGTTGTCTGAGGCCGAGGAAGCGCTAATGGACGCTCGTAGAAAAAAAAATGTAGTCAGACTTGCTTCAGAAGAGCACTATACATCATTGGTATGTTCGGAGAACGTTCTTACAGCGGCGTCATGAAAGTAAACTGTCCTTGGCAGAACGACTAGTGCCCTACAGTAGCCATTAGATGCACTTATGAAGAAATTGTGCCACTTCAAAAGTGACTGCAAGCATACCTCCCGCAAGGAATCCAAAAAGAAGAAAAAGCTTTCTATACACGACACACTCAACCCAAAGTGCCCGCGTCGACAATTGTATCAGTAGTCCAAGTACACATGTTGCGGTTAATGTCCCCCAGCCTGACTTGAGTGAGCGGCAGTACAAGTGAGATTTGGAAGGGGGGGGGGGGGGGGGGGAGGCATGAGGTGCAGTTGAGATGTGTTTCGAATTTCCGTGCACAAGATAATGTCGATCAGGTATGCGAAAACAATATCTCGAGGGAACACGTTCTTCCCATTCGTGAGCCCGAATGGGAAGAAGCCCTCAAAAGTCCGGTCCTCAAACTCCAACTCAAGGGCGTCCAGAGGGCTCAAGAACTGGCGGAGCGTCACCACGTTCCCGTCCCGACTTGGGCGTCGCCTACGGTTTCGGCCAGAGGAGCTCCCTGCGTGGAATCTCCAACGTCTTAAAACTCCTCAGGACCTGAATAAAGTTCTTGACTGACTGACCGAGGGAAGACGTTTGTACTTACACTGAGCACCAATAAACTAAATTACTTTTGTTGCATAATTGCCAACACCATGGCCGAAAACATAAGCTCTTGAAGAATTAGAATCTATAAGACTATAAAAAAAGTGAAAACCATCCGAGAGCAGCCCTGTTTGCGATAGAGTATTACACAATGCGTTAGAGACTTGTTTGTTACTTTTGACGCGTAGAGATGGCACATGTGCACAATATTAATTCCTATTAAATTTGCCTTTTTTGTATAGAATCCTTGGATATGTAAAATAGCGTCATCGCGTGGTGAGGCCTCCTCCCAAACTAACTGCCCCTTATGGCTTAAATAATAAATAAAATGCTGATAACATAGGTTGTGCTCTAAGGCATGGAGTCCGGGAACGTGCAGGGTAGGGGGTAAATATGAAAACGTGAGGCCACGTTCACCTCCTCCATTAAAAAAAAAAGTAAGACAGTAACATTGAAAATACATGCACACAATGAACCTCCTGTCTAGCTTGAGCATCGCACGTCAAAATAGACGCCATAATAGGTCAGTGGGGCAAACTAATTTGGGATTGCACTAGGATAGAACATGAATGGGTCATGAATATATGATTAGCTTCGAACATAAAAGTCATGATTGGCAAAGCCAGAATGTCGAATCTGTCAGACACTATCTAAACGTGAAGCCAGCCAGCCACTCAAGTCCTGCCAATACCCATATTTGTCTAAGCAGACGTCACCATTAGAAAAGGACTCGTCAGTGGCACACAAAAAAATCTTCTCCTTTGGCTATCGCTTGTGTCTCTTCGTGGAAAACCATTTGGCGTCTCAGAATGCTCACTTACATTATGGAGGCTCCAGTCGGGTCCATTCGAAGTACAGTCAGGGCGTCTCAACAGCGGAGTGCCGATTTCCACATCGATTATCTGCAAACGAGATATGCTATTGTGCCGTCTGCGGGGCATGGCGCACGGAAAAAGAAAACACGCTCGGCGTCCCGGTCGAAACACTCCAGCAGAACGGAACATTTATCGGTTCACCCCCGCGATAAGACTGGCTGCTGCTGCTGCTGCTGCTGCTGCTGGTCCGGTTTGACGCACGTCTGTCTCTTGTGGGGTAGCTTGATCTGTGTCCCTTCAGCACGACCGTGTATATCAATGTGACGTAGAGCAAAACATCTAATTTTCTCTCACCGCAAATTGAAACACAGGCAGCGCGGACTACTGAGGAGTGCGTGCGTAGTGACGCGAATGTACGCTCGAGGAACTATAGGCTAGATTATTTGTCGGTAGGGGGAGGGGGGGAGGGAGGGGCACGCTACATTGAACAAATGACAGTCCGAATGGCCTGCATGAAGAAAGAACACCCTTTAAGCAGCGTCTTTGTCATTGAACGGATCACCGCCTGCTTCTTCGGATTGGTGACATGTGTGAGAAGAGGATAATGGAGGCCAAATTTCGCTGACGATTCCCGCCGAACGGCGAGAATAAACTCTTCCGGCCAGTTTGTTGCTCTGATCCTGCTCAGTCTAATAAATGCTAGCAGGCCTCCTCCCAGGGTCAACTAAAAGAGTCATAAAAGAAAGTTAACTTGGCAACGCCAGTGACGTTTGTTACGATATACAAGGCACTGAGCCTGCACCTAACTATCTTCTAGTCTTTGACTGTTTTGTAGCGACCCTGGCACCGTTTGGATGTCGTATTCGAGCTCTTCTACAGGCCTTCTGCTCACTCTCTACTATCAGCCGCTTATCCAAAGGGTCCGCATATACGAAACACGCGCCGCGCTCTTGTGTCTCATGTTTACAACAACAGGAGGCGCTAGTGTCGCAGCGAGGCAGATTCGCGCCATCTACGAGTAGCGTACAAGACTCCTGTGTCTTGCTCTCTGTTCTCGCTTTATCAGAACGTTAGCCACCACAAAACGAACGTGAATGAACGGGGACAACATGAATGAATAATGAATAAATGAATTCATTGTATGATGATGATGATGTGACCTCGGGGACCGTGGCACATGCCCACTACGACGAACGGGCAAGCTTGTGCAAGAAAATTTTGAAAGGTCGTAAATTTAACCTTAGTCTAGAAAAAAAAAAACGCATAATTGTGAAAAAAAAAGAAGTACCGTGGTTCGAGCAGAGGAAAATGATCTTGCAGATTTTAAGCGCTTTCCGTGCAATTCCACTCAAATGCGAGTTATTTGGTATGGCACGGGTTATTGCCGCCCTAACCATTACAAAGCTAGCAACTGAACTGTCTATAGCATATAAGATATAGCCTATCTGTCGGCTCCTTGAAACACAACAGTGCATAAAGTAATGACTGTGCTAATACTTTTGTTGTTGTTCCAACTCACGGGCTGTAAAGCGCTGTGTGAAAATGAGCTAACAGGCAGCCTAAAGCACACACATCCTGGCATGCAGGTCAATCCCAAAATTTAAACTTGAGTAATCTACATTGACACGGCGCTTGCAGCTCAAGGTAGACATCTTGAAGCTCGGAATGCTCTGTAGAATATTTCTAGCAAACTGTAAAAAGTATGGAGAGGCCACTGCTCGACTCGCTTTCGGGAATTTCAGAAAACGAGACTGATGCGCACTGTTATTACACATTATTCATACAACAATTATTAAAATCATCGAAATTGCTACACATTGCAGCTAATCGTGCGAAAGTAACGCGGTATCATCTCGCGAATTCATCTGAGAAGTATTGTACTGTATTTCTGTAATTCCGAGCTTACAACTAGGGCGTAATTTATGTACATATTTGTTTTCACCTGATTTATCGATCTGTGTGTATATTCTGGCTTAATTTTCTTTCATTGAAATCGCGCAATTTTCCACATCTTCCAGCAAGTTAATTTTAGTTAGCATTCTCCTCTTCTTGGCTGATTGATTGTAAATGAATTTATTAGACAAAGGAGCGGCTAGGCACCGTGGTCTTCCGGTTGTGCCCTTTGTCGGTCTTGTCGGGAGAAAATTAGTTCATAGAACTGTGGTACTCGGTTGATAACCCCGAGGCTGTCGACTGCTTTTTTTTTTTTTTTCGTTTCGGCGGCTGTCCCACGGGGTAAATTCACTCACGCAAGGAATGCGGTCGCCGCTCAAGAAGGAAGACTTTGATTACCTGGTGTCTAATATCACAAAGGCCCGAGCACTCCCACATGTGGGGCTCCCAGTTTGCTTGTTCTACTGGGGCCGGGCGTCTTGTAAGGGTTTCTGCACGCTTGTGACTTTCTTGCGTTTTGTCTGCGACGTCTGTCGCGCTTTGCCGATGTTGATTCATGGCCTTTCTTTTTTAAGCTGTAGCACCTTTATGATGTTTTTGTCATTAGTTTGCTTGCTATGTTTCATATATGCGGCAAATATTCCACAGGTGTTATTTACATTATGTAAGAACATTGAAAAATAGTAATGGGTAGTCATCTCTTGATGACCACAATGCTTTTCGACAGTGTTCGAAAGTATAAAGCAAATATTTAAACGCGGAGCCAGATAACTTCCACAATATTGCTGATCCGTAGGAAAGAGAGTTAGCCTTTTGAGTCTCAATACCATGATCGTTATGGATATGCCTCTTTGCCTTGAAGTCAGCGGCCAGTGTTTATTGAGTTTTTAGAGAATGGAGAGCATCTCAAGGCGCTCAATCTAGGTGCTGGCGCCTGTGTTCACCGTTGAGAATGTGATACCGACAAAGTATTTTTTTTTACTACCTAGATTAAAACGTCACTAACACCATCGTCAAGAAACAACCTTGGCTAAATGATGCAGAAATCAGGCTTCCCATCAGACCGTGCATGAATGGGACGACAAAGGTGAGCTTAAAGGGACGCTGAGGAGCAATACAAGTTTAGCTGCAATAGTAAATTACGCAATTACGGTACCAAAAAAGACACCCTTACCGTGAGAGGAGGTTTGACAAACTAGGAAAGATGCACAAAGGAAGGACCGGTGCCGATGCCGGCGCTAAATTACCGCACCAGCTCGCGGTGATGTCACGAATTGTGAAAAAAAAGAGAGAAAACTGGACTTAGCAAGTTTTGAGAACCTTTGTTAGTGCCACAGCAGCGCAAATGCGACAAACTGCTTTAAAATGAGGACCGTCCTATTGACGGGCTGGCGCTTGGTTCCGGCCCGAAATGAAAGAAATGGAAGTTCGTATACTTAATTTTCTCTTCAGTGAAATCAACCTCAATCCTGCGTAATTAACGAGAATAGAGCTTTGCGAGAATACTTAATCAGTCTAAACGGATTTAGTGTATCGCTTTAATGTCCCCTTAAAATGTTGTAAGCTTTCATGTGCGCGGAAGATCTCGAGTTTTCAATAAGAGTTTACATTGGATGAAGGGATTATCGACTGACGAAAGACGACAAATCAATAAAGAAATCCCGCTAAATTGTGAAAATGTAATCACGCACTTTATAATTACACTATTGACAAAGCTTAGCAGCTGCGCTTGCCGTGCCACACGTGACTATGCTGAGCCAAGCACGTGTCGGGAAGTCTTTCTTTACATTTGCTACGTGAGCTGCAGCCGCGCAGTTATCTCTACCTCATGTCCGCAATTATTGTCGACAGCGCTCTGCTGTCACGCTTCCAAGAGACAACTAGCTCTTATCCTTTGTCCTGATACTCCTGTAATCAAAGTTGTATAACCCCTCCATGGAGTACCGTACCGCGAATGTGTTCTTAGCCGATATGGGGAACCCTTGCTAGAGTGATATGGCTTAGGAACCATAGCTACTTCAAAATCTAGAGCCATCCTCACCAACCCGTATTTTTTGTTTCAACTTGTTTCTGAGATAGCCTTTTTTTTTTTCCAGTAGCGGAGTTGTTGCAGCATAGCTAAGGTTCAGTGTTTTGGGGTTTTATTTTTCAGACGTTTAAGTAGGGGGAGGGGACCTATTTTTTCTGGTTTTTATTTTCACCGAGAAATTCGCACCTTTTTTGTAGGATTTAATTTTTCACATGAACCATCACGCATCAAGCTTATACCAGTTTTTTTTTCGTTGATTATCTAGAGGTAAAGTAATTTTGTTGACACTCAAACGTGCTTTACAACTGCAGATCCTGCTCCTCAACAATGTAGCTGTATATTCAATTTACAGAATAACGAAGTTTTCGAGAAAAAAATTATAGGCAAGGCTACAACGCCATACGGCGATGTGACTATGCAAGAATTAAGAGTAAGTTAATTTGGCATTCGTACAGAACTAGAATTACTCCTATTCGTAAAAAACGGAGGACGCAGAGTTTCACAGAAGAATACAGAAAAAATGGGAAGGGAAATACGAACCCACATCACTAGCAGTGAACCTTCCCAGTTTAACCATCGTAGTGGCCGCAGCCAGAGCAGGGCAAGTAACCGGGCCGGCCAGGGCCCTCCACCACACAGCGTACCACTGTAACGTTCACCGCCACATTTCCGCTTCCGGTTTTTGTTGCAGCGACAGGCAAAACAGACCCAAGTAAGAAAAATATATTATGCAGATCCAACGCAAATGTCGGAATCTACGTGAAGCGAAGCTTTGGTAAAGTGGTTAATTAAATGCTATTGATCTAACGGCGATGCGCCCAATTGATCCTGTGCACCTTGACGTCTCATGCCGTGTTTATGCTTATCCACAACAAGGCTCACAAATGACGATGGAATGGCGAAGGCATGATTACGCCGGCGTGACTACGACAGCATGATGACGATGGAATGAAGACGACGAAATGAAGAACACGGCACGACGACGGGTGTGTGAAAACAGCCGATGAAGACGACAGGACGTGAAGACGACTGGGTGAAGACGGCGGAAAAAGACGATGTCATGACACCGAAGAAACTCTCACAACAAAACGTAGGCGTTGAAATGACGACGACGGCATGGTGACGACAGCGTGTTTGTGTTAGTGATCACCTCCGCGCTTACGAACGTCACCTGCAGCCCCTGACCATCTGCGCTTGCGCTGTATCCGGTGCCAGCTCGCACTACGTCCGGTATCGGCCAATCGTGCAGGATGACGCCTTTGTTTATATACCCCAAAACATATCCACAGAGATACCGACCGACCCAGCCGCATACAGAAGCGACAAACACGGACAGATAGGTAAAAAAAAAAAAACCTTCGCTTTAAAAGGTATGATTCCTTGTGCGGCATGTAAGATGGCCCGTGACCCCGACCTCAAAAAAAAATAATTGGGTTTTATGTGCCAGAACTACAATATGATTATCAGGCACGCCGTAGTGGAGGACTCCGGAAATTTCGACCATGTGGGGATCCTTAACGTGCCCTCAGTGCACGGGACACGGGCGTTTTCGCATTTCGCCTCCATCGAAATGCGGCCCCCACGGCCGTGATTGGATCCCGCGACCTCGTGCGTAGCAGCACAACGCCATCGCCGCTAAGCCATCACAGCGGGTGACCCTGACCTTGCCGTGCTCCTCGTATCGGAGCGCACCAGCGGCTCGCCGATCGCCGTCTGCTCTCTCGCAAATTTGCTTTCACTGGCCCTTTTCGGTGAAAACCCAGTTCTAGGGAAACATTTTGGATACTTTTACATGCGTTTCTTTCTATATTTGTGGTTTAAACCGAAAACGCCGAATCCTGGGTATCGCTATTGTAGACGAAAACATGGTTTGAAAGGTGTTTCGAGTCTATCTTTGAAAGAACAAATATGCCATCCTTGATAACAAGGGGACGGGTGTGAGCTGCTCATTGTGGTGCAGAAAAGCATTGACATTCATTCATCCGCATTCTACTGAAATTCACGTAAATGACTGCGATAATACAACCGTACCTTGATTATCATCTTCGCAGAAGAGCCTGTCTCTGAAAACAGCTATTCAGACCTCGGGCGCAGAGCACCATAGCTATTGGAGTATTGAGGTAAACCGCAAAGATCATCTCTGCGCTTCAACTGAGGAGTTGTACGCTGAGGTCGGTGCAGAAATTGAGAAGACAAGAGCGAAGGAAATCAAAGCTCACCTCCTTCTGCAGAATCCCAGGACCGTTTGTGAACGTCGCAAGGAAGCTTGTATTCTACACGGGGTATCAGCCGCAATGTGGTGCCTTCATCACAGTACTACATTGAGCTGACCGGCCGGAGGAGTTACCGGGCTTGCGACACGTTGCAACATAGCCGCCTTGCGACGCTCCAACTCTTCCGTATTTGGGCAATACACGGGAATTTCGTGAATCGCAGTGGCCCGGCGGTCCTGCGGCAGGAAGGATAGCGGCGCCCTTAAGATACGCAGCCTAATGGTGATGTCCGTACGTCAAGGCGTAATAAGCCCTAGGCATTATAAAGGCTTATTGTTTGTCCGAGATTACTTTCTGTAGAGCGAGGGGCCATAATCTCATATTTTTACGGCAGGCGTGTTTGCGCAAGCGTAAATGCGGAGCCTTCTTGCACGTCTGGGAAACTGGGACAGAAGGTAAAAGAAAAATGTGCGAATACCACGCACGGTGGGGATCGGTTTAAGCGCAGCTTTCATTTGTGTCTGCGAAGAACGCTGTTTTTCTCAGCGAGCATTTGCAAAAACTACACCACCAAGCTGGACTGATTTTCACCCGATAACGGCTCGCTCAACATAAACAGAATTCGTGTAGAAGTGCACAGAAAAGAAAGGAGGACGAATTCAATACGGGATATTACAGTTGCAAATATGCATTTAACATACATAGCTGCTATCCCGGATATGTTAATTTTCGCATCCTTCCTTCCTTTCCCCATTCACAAGGCTACAGAAAATTCCGTCGCATTTAAATGTTCCAGAAAAGAAAACTTCGAGGACACTTAAGCTTCGCCTTTGAGAGTAGAACGCGATAGCGTTATCGGGACCCGTTCGCATCGCATCGTTCGCATACGGCAAGTAGGCTTCATTCACTGCAACACTAAACATGGGAAAGCCAGCTTACAAAGACCAAGCTTACGCCGATCCCCTTAAAGTCGGCTTCACTTTTAAACTGGAATGCATTGCTGGAAATACGTTTTTTCAGGGGCAATACAAGTGGTCTTATATTAAAATGTGAAGGCCCTAGCACCTTTTTCTTACTATTTTATTAATTGTTTGCTGTTGTCACGACGCGCGCAGGTCTAGTAGAAATGTTTGAGTTTTCTCGTAGCAGAATTAGGTTTTCTCGTACATTCAAATTACAATCCGACACCGATTGGTAAACAATCCGACGGCGAATTCGACGCCGAATGGTAAAGTCGTACTTTACCATTTTTCTGACGGATTTCACGGTGAGAAATTCAATTTTTGTTCACCAATATCTTGCACCACGTGGAGGGCCTGCGCGGTCGATGTGATTGGATGATTTTTTTCCGCCACCCGCGATCACACGCCGGTTGCCGACGCCAGATATTCGGCGACACGGGGCCCTAAACGCTATCGCGTTGAAATACGATTTCTCTGCAAAAATTCAGTAAGAATAAAGGAGCGGTAAGCATAAACTCATTTTAAGCGAAGCTTTATAAGCTCACAAGTGTCGGTGGTGGTGGTGGTGGTGTCACGCTGAAAAGAGGGCCGATCCTGGCGATAGTGCAGAAAAGGTCCAAGCTCAATGGCACATACCGGGGACATAAAAGGAAGAAAAGGAAAAGGAAGGAAGGAAGACAGAAATAAATGGAGGAAAAAAAAGAAATCACGTGCGGCGCCCACCCGCATTGGATAGGCTACAAGCGGGATCACGTGACACGCACGTGACCAATCAGGTTCGTTTGGTGTGTCGCGTGGCCCTAGGGGCATGGAAGGAAAGCGGGTTGGCGCGCGCTCTTGCGGGCTTCCCTCGCTTCAGATCAGTTTCGGCGAACAGATGTAAAGGCCACGCGTGGTGCGTTCTGCACAGGAGCAAGCTGCGTTTGATGAACGCCGGCGTGAGCTCGCTCGGGAAAGGGCTCGTCGTCGACGTGCCGATTCTAGCGTGAGGGCTTCCCTAGCCGAGGCTCGCCGTCAGCGAGGAGCCGACGATCCCGAGGCGAGGGCTTCGGAAGCGAAAGCCCGCCGTCAGCGGCGATCAGAGAATCCCGAGGCAACGGCTTCTGAACGTCACCCTGACGAAGCTCAGATACATACACGACAAGCTTCGCTTACCCCCATTTTCTCGACGAGGGAAGGGCTGATGAAATTTTTTCTACGCCTTTAAAAGAAAAACGCACAAGCACACCACGTACAGCGTTTCGCCACTTGCGACACTTGAGGATCCTCGTGACGTAATCTTGTTGTTGTTTTGGTCTGAAATACAAGCTGCAGCCCACTGATGTCGATGTCACGAGGTGCTGCACATATTGCGGTTGACTGCCCGCACCTGTTTTAAAATTGAATTTCAATAAGTTTCAAGCTACACTTGCTATTGATATTTTGTAGACGTTGTGTGTGTGTGTGTCCACAGAAATTATTCTCACAAGTTAATTCAATTTCGGAATATTGTGTCAGTACTTTAACGAATCTGAACCGATGCCATCACTTAGTGGTATACTGAAACGCCTTGTTCGAATGGTCAGTTTCTGTGCAAACTTATGTGCACAGCAGAAGTAAGACGATTATTTCTTGAGAAGCAGAGAGAAGGAAATTAAATTGAAGTCGAGCCTCTCCTTCTCTCTCATTTGCTCCATTTACTGCACCAATCGAACTAAGCGGCATTCTTACCAAATCATAATTTCTTCTTAACATCTACTTCCAGCAAAAATATACTTCACAAAAACTGGCATTAGAGAACTCAATATTCAATTCTGCGAACAGAAGGGCTGCCACTGACCATTTTCCTTAGTCACATGCACACGAAATCGATCGTCAGCAAGTGTGTGTCTTTCACAAGCTACCCGAAGGCCTTATGACGCCGTCCGTAGATAACACCTTGCGCTATGTGCCAACTCCAAAAACAAGGTTCTGTGGAGCCAGAGGTTACTTGTGTTATCAAGCCGATACACGTCCTTTCCGGTTTATCGGAACGTGCATGCTCATCGACCTGATGAGAGCACTTGAAAGAAAAACCTCGTGCCGTTGCCTCGCGCGTTGCGACTTGCCAGTTCACCGGACCTTCACTTTCCCACCGGCTAGAAAATTTCAGGCGAAAACATGCCTTCAAAAAGTACAAAATTTCAGCCACTACCGACGTCAGACGCTGCCACAACATTCGAAGAAGCCGACCCGGACTACCTGTGCGGAATCTTCAATTACAGGCCACGATGGATGCAGCGATTTGCGAGAACCCACTACTTCCTAGTGTGCTACATCATCTACGGCGTGTGCCAGGGAGCACTCAAGGCCTACCTCAACGGCTGCATAACCACCATAGAGCGCAAGTTCGCGCTCACCGGTAAAATGTTCAGCGTCATACTGATCGCGGACAACGTGAGTTCTCTGTTTGCCAGCCTTTTAATTGGTTACTATGCCCGCAAAGTGAGCAGACCCAGGATGATAGCGTTCTCTGTCTCAATGTCTGTCCTGGGCTGCGTGCTAGCGGCCCTGCCATATTTCATCTATGGACCCGGTTTCATCGGTGACTCTCAAGGACAACCAGCTCTCCAAGGAGAGGAACAAGAGTACCAGGTGATAGGGGATTCTAAGAAAGAGTTCTGCAGTCGTACGGACGGCAGTGAGGCATCTGTGGCTCGCGACCAATCACCAGCTGCCACTGCCATACTCGCCGTGTGCATTCTCTTCATTGCGAATTTCTTCAATGGCTTCGGCGGAGCAGCTTTCTACATATCAGGCACAACCTACACGGACGACAATGCTAAGAAGACAGATTCGATCATCTATTTTAGTGAGTAACTTATTCTTGAATAATGCTGAATGTTCTAAGCTTCGCTAGATATTTGATTTGTAAGACAGTATGAAAACTAAATTCTTAGCGTGTAGTAAAACGCTCGATAGGGTTTTAGCGTACTGGGTCAGTCTAGTAGCTTATCCGGAGCAATGATTTCGGGAGAAACTATAGACCACTGTTTCATTAACCACAGTGATGCTATTTTATTTTGGAATGTTCTGCAGCGAGCATTAAAAAAAAACAAAAAAAAAAAACATTGATCTCAATCCTCGCACTATGCGGTGTCTCATGCCATCTAAAAGCGATTATGTGTTTTTTGACTCTTAATTACTTATGGAGATGCACCGTTATGAAATGTTTGTAAAAAGTCGATAACATGTAATCCCAATTATTTTACACTTAAAAGACCTTTATGATCAACGTAACTGCCCACCGGACTGGTACGCTCTGCTGATGAAGTGTGTTCACTTTCCTTTCTTTAAGACAACCGTTTAGTAGGTCTATGGTACTCTATGTGTAGTGTTTTATTTTCTGAGCTCGTAGACGCACCAATGAATGTTTTGGCCACCATGTACTTCACGCACGTATGTCTTACTTTAAAAAAAAAAACATTATGAAGAAAAGAGAGCGAAGTAATTGTGAGACGCAATAGTCCTCGCAGGGCCTCGGCACTTTCTTTCTTTTTTGTCAGGTCCGAAATACTCTGAGCCTTTCCTGATGGACAATTACCCAACGAGCAAGAGTATTCATGTAGTTGATTACCTCGTTTTATTTGAGCAAGAGAAACAAGTAGCGCTTGTTTACATTCCAGGCATTGTGTTCTCACTCCGATTCCTGGGGCCTATGCTTGGATATGTTATGGCATCAGTATGTCTCCGGATTTACGAGTCACCATTCGGTAAGCACCAGAGATTTTGTTTCATAATCTAGAAAATTGATTGGGTCTATCTGCTGAACTTTCAAATCCTATATTCTGACATGGCTTTAGTAACCGATGGCACAATAGCCTCGCCAGTGTAAGGAACGAGTCGCGGGTCCCATGAAATCTCTTTTCTATTGTTCGCAGTTCTCTCTAGTCAATGAGTTTGGCCAGAATATTTGCCATTTATTTGCACTGAACTGTCCGTTCCGTCTACATTTATACTGACGTCTTTATTTGCCATGTAAACTTGCTTAGTCTTTAGGAGGTAGCCATACGGTCCATTAAACGAGCATGTTTTCTTAGACTCACCCACATGCAGTGACGGATCTTTACGTTCTAAAGCGAATAGTAGTAGTTCGTTGAAAAACAATAAACGAATGAATGAATGGATGATAGCTCTGACTTTGGCCTTCTAAACAAGAATTACTTGGTACGTGATTCAACAATTTGTATTTTGTCTTTTAGAGACTCCAAGCATCACTGCAAAACACCCGAAGTGGATTGGAGCGTGGTGGCTGGGCTTCATCCTGTGGGGTGTATCACTTGTCATCATTTCGCTGCCCATGTCTCTCTTTCCAAAGCACATAAGGAGACAGTCGCACTCGCTCGACAAGCAACAGATGCAGAAGGTTTCCTCTTCCGAGTCAACTCCTGATACACTCAGAGAAAAAGTCGCCGGTGATTTTGCAGGTAGAGTCCTGGCCTACACATACTCCAGCTAGCAGACTTGCACGTGCATGCTTTAAGTCATACAGTTAGGCAAATTATTACTTTACCAAGCGGCCTCAGTACAGTGCGACTCCTCATTTTGAAGTCCGACAAGTGAAAATGAAACGGGTTTGGATCAGTTGATATTTTCTTAAGCACGTGTTGGAGAACGCAAAATGGAGTCCACCATGAACGACTATCAGACACAGACGCTAACAGCGCTTGTACACTGAACGGAAGGTCAAGTAACTTGCAGCAACTAGCTTGCAGTTTTGTGTTTATCTGCTGTGGACAGTACCTTTGTTCTAGCTAACATGTATATCAGCAGTCAAGGCACTGAGCTCATTCATTATGAAGCCACGTGCATGTTCTTGTTTCAACCATGTGTTGAAATACAAACAAGACGGCGGGTTCACAGTAAGGTTGAAGCTCGAGGATTAGCGGATATAAGAAAAGGGAACACATCGTGTCACCTGTTTTCGTCGCGACAGTCACTAAAGCCAACCCATCAAATGCTTGTTTGCCTTGAAGTTTTATTCACTCGGATTGGGCTATACAGCCGAACGCAACTACAATAAACGCTTCTACAGCGAACTGATGTGTATAACGAAATATTGAGTCATTATTTCATATGAAGTAGGCGAACAACAGTAGCTTCAGCCTTGAGCCAACGTTTCGACACCGTGACTTGTCTTGATCATGGCCTGACGAAGATCGGCCCTGTGTTCGAAATGTTGTGCCGTTTTTCACATAATCGCAACCATGTGTCGAATATTCTCTAGGCCAACGCAAGCACCTGGCTTTCGTTCGCGATTTACTTTTGAACAATTTGGTATTTACTAAAAGCAACTGCACCTAATTCTCACAATATAGCGCTCCACTACATATATACTACACACAGGCATAATGTCGATATGTATGAAAGACCTGTTTCTTCTCTCAAGGTTTATTTTACTGGTATTTGCTCACATTTCGCTTTTATGTGCAGAATTCCGGCGGTCATTCGCAAGGCTGTGTAAGAATCCTGTCCTCATGTGGAAGATTGCAACCGTGATGTTCGTCTTCAACGGTATTGGGGGCTACATTACTATGTTCCCCAAGTATGTCGAAATACACTACAGGGTGTCGGCTTCAAATGCCAGCCTTTTTACAGGCGAGTAAATATTTATACCATCATCCCGGCCTCTCCCACCCTACCTTGACCAAAGAAGCAAGGAAAAAGAAAACGGTTGAGATGTTCCTGTGATTACACAACAAGATAAAGGTTTTTGACTTGCACGAAGGTTAACTGATATTAGAAAAGTAAACACAATGTTTCGCCGGTTTTCGCCGCGACATTGGCTAACGTTAACCCATCAAAAAACATCAGGAAATCCAGTTTCATTCACATATAGAAAGTGCAATAGAATAGTACTATGAAATATCTTTTTGAGCTTTTTTCAAAATGTTTCCTTGCTTTGAAGTTTTCTTGTTCGGATGGAGCTATAAACAGAATATGGCCCGTTTAGCTTGCGGTATCTAAGCTAGGATCACACTTACGTGCCACACATCAATACAGTAATGATCATTTTCATACTAGCTGCATTTCCAATTTTGGCTCTGTATTTACATACCGCATTAAATAACGTTAGTTTGAATTTATTGTAAGTATTGATTAAAAGAAAGTGATATATAATGTTCAATTTATAGCATCCTCAACATTTCTATGCCTGCCGTGAGGTTAATAAGTTGTGATGCTTACAGCGCACCTTACTCTAGTAGTGAACACATTTGAGAAGTCAACACAAAGTAATAAAATAAATAAGTAATCAATGCTCACTGCTTTGGGATTTTTCTTGCTTGTCTGTGTTAGGACAGGTCCGACAAAGATTCTGGCCATGATGCTGGGAATGTTTCTTGGTGGTCTGATGATCAGATTCTTTAAACCTAAGGCCCGTACCATAGCCCTCATGGAGGCGGCCAGTGACCTTATTGAAATCAGCTTCCTCATCGCTGGCATGTCCCTCTCCTGTGCGGGTTGGCAGCTTGCTGGAACCAGCATGAGCACTTCCAGCAGGTATGTAGTCTGCATGAAGTCAGTACACATCACTGAAATAGCTGTTGGTAATGCGTAGCTGTGCCGATGCCGGAGGGAGAAGCTCCGGCATCGGTCACACACTAGATACTCTCATTGTGACGTGTAAGATCTGGAAACTCGGGCCAGGATAACGTAAAACTACCCCAATCTGTTTTTATTTGCAATTCACCATTACCTCTCCGTGATAGGTCAACACGGCTCGGGCCCCGCCCATACGGACAGGGATGCAGACAGGGCAATCAATCAATCAATCAATCAATCAATCAATCAATCAATCAATCAATCAATCAATCAATCAATCAATCAATCAATCAATCAATCAATCAATTTCATTTCGTCTATCTGAACAAACAGACCGAGGCGCAGTGGAGATAAGATGCCATTCGGTAGCTTGATGAGCCCGCTTCCCCTATTACAAGGGTTCACCGCAGCACAGGCATAGACAAGCATATTTAGGGCCTACATAAAAATAAACACATAATTAGAGATCACATCGGTAAAGTTACAAGGTAAAAATTATAATCACACAATGTTGACAGTATCTGTGCCATCAAAAGATGCTCTCGCTTTAATAAATTGAAATGGTAACTTGCTTAAAGCACAGGAAAACAAATCAACATTATTAGATTCACGATGATTGAGAAGACACTGCAACATAAAGCAAAAGCTTGCATTCCTGAGTTTGAACAGGCGGTTGGTATCATGCACACTGCGCCTCTCCTTGTCTCATAACCCTGTTCTGTCTTTACTGAGCAAGAAATCGCTCAGAAATATTTTAGGGACCGTTTTTCATTATATTTATTTCTTGCAGGTTAAAAAACATCCTGGTACTTTAGACGAGTACACACTAGGTTAACCCTTTGCTGGACAGCGGGACATATACGTCCCACTTTTCATTCCACGTTCTCGGTGCTGTGGCTCCTTAAGAGAGCTCGCTCTACCATATATATAATATATACAAACCACTAACTCTATCTATTGAGTATACCACAACATTCTGTATGCACTTTCATAGCGTTTCCGTTAAGTGGAAGCACGCAACAAGACAAGTAGCAGTTTTTCTTTTTCATGTCCGCTTTTCCATTTTTCCGTGTTTTTGTGAGCTACTTTCAAGCAAGAAAAAAATGTCTGGTGAGTAAATCTTGTGTTTCTTGCACTACAGTAACCACTTACAAACAAAATATCAGGTATAATTTGTAATGTTTAGCGTACGGTAGACAAACGGAACGTTTTTTACGAAAACCAGTGTGACTCACCTGTTCCAGGTTAGGCTTAGCGTATAGCGTGCGGGCTGTTCGGTCACTACTGATTGCTTCTTTCTTTTCGTAAAGATAAGAAGCGTCTCACTGCTCAAGGAGCACTTTAATTATTCTGGAGCTTGCCAGAGAACTCTAACAACAGTGATGATGATTATCGTTTGGAGAACCTTCCGGATGGTTCTCCGTAAGCATAGATTCTCCGGAAGCCCTCACCACCCAAACTTGAGAGGCACGCGATGACAGTGCCGCTGGTGCTCAACTACCAAAAAAGAAGTCCGCACGAAGTACATGTGCAATGTGTGCAACGTTCCGCTGTGTGCAACTTGCTTCGCACCATTTCACAAAAAAATGTGAACTGCCTCAAGTGGACAGCGGGACATATGAGTCCCACTTGATCAAAGTGCCCTCATTGGACAGTGGGACATATAGGTCCCACTTTTTTTTCCCGGAATAAAACACTTCTCGGCATTCGGATTGGTTTTTATGGAATCAAGAATCAATAAGCTCGCTAAAAATCTCTTACACAAGATAACAATTGTTTTCTCGTTGTGTCCAACAAAGGGTTAAGCCACTAGGTTAAGCGTGAATAAAACAAGAAAATATAAATAATTTATTCTATGTCCAGTGAAGGCTTTTGAGGCGACTAACTATTCCCGCTTTGCCGAGCAATATTTCGAAATTGAAAATATACATTACTGTCCCAAGACATAATTGCAGAAAAAAAAACGCCTAGGCACTTAAAATGATCAAGGTCTTCAATGGTACGACCGCTTAAAATAATATCTACACGTTGAGAGATTTCTTTGTTGCTTGATTTAAAAAATAATCGCCTTTGTTTTACCCTCATTAATTTTCATACCATTAGATAATGACTATACTGCTAATTCTTATGCTGTATCATTACATATGTGTATAAGGTTATGTTGATATTATTACAATTATTATGTACCCCATCACTAACATGTAGAATAAGCGATGCAGGTGCTAATCTACTCCTCTGCGGAACTTCGCAAACTACCTGCGTGGTTAAATAAATAAAATGGCTCAGTATAATGACAAATAGTCTAACGGTTATATGCTTCCTTGCAAACTGTGTTAGAATGTATTCTTTTTTTTAAGTAATGCTATTTCTGTAGAATTATTCTTGCGAAAACCGAATTGACATATGTGAGCGGTTAGCATTTTCAAGCGACGCTTGTATTGCCTCACAAGTCGTCGTTCGGTGGTGGTGGTAATGTCACGCTAATATCCGATCAAAAACCTGTCGAAAACTCTCGTCTCGTTCACTTCGTATATACCAAAATTGGTATGGAAGGGTACGGATGTATGACTAACATGACTTATAGGTCATGACATCGATGACATCACATGCTCATCAGTTACGTCACGATAATAAAATCACGTGTGGCGCACTACCCGCATTGGATATGCGGGTATGAGCCAGGGATATGCGGGTATGAGTCAGGGACAGGAAAGGAAGAAGGAAGGAAGGAAGGAAGGAAGGAAAGAAAGAAAGTAAGAAAGAGAGAAGTAAAGAAAGAAATTACGTGTGGCTCATACCGGGCCGCAAATTTCTGCTCCGCTGGTTTACCATCTGTACGGGGAGCATGGGCGGTGAACGTGACGCGCGCGACCAATCAGGGTCGTTTGATGTGTCGCGGGGAGGGAAAGCGAAGGAAAGGGGGTTGGCGCGCGCTCCACCGGGCTTACCTCGCCTCAGATCAGTTTCGGCGCCCGGATGGGAAGGCTCGCGTGGTGCGTTCCACCGAGGAGCAGGCTGCGTTTGAGAAATTGCGCCGTGAACTCGCTCGGGAAAGGGCTCGTCGTCGACGTGCCGATTCTAGCGTGAGGGCGTCCGAAGTCGAGACAAAACGTCAGCGAAGTGCCACGGGCCCTAAGTTTAGGGAAAACTAAGCGGAACGCCTGCGAAAGCGTCGTCTTGCCATCCAGGAACCCGACAACGCTGGTGCACGCCTCGTAACTACGGGAAAGTACTAGGTCAGGTACACATACGACAAGCTTCGCTTACCCCCATTTTCTCGACAGCGGAAGGACTGGTGATTTTTTTTTTACCAGCCTAGCATTTGTAAATGAGACACCACGCTGCTCACGTCCCTTGGAATGTAATAATAATGCGCAGCCATCGTGCATTCCATTCTTGAATGAACATAATCCGACATGAAATTCAGTGTAGCTGCCACCGGGCAAGGTCATTTAAGGATTCCCCATGCACTGCGCGCGCTCCATCACATTTTCGCATGAGCACTTTGCCATGCGTCTACCCTGTGAACTTAAAGCTGTTTTCTCTAGCCCAATATTTGACTGCTATCCGGAGTCTCCCGCTATGCCGGGTTAGGTTGCCCCATTAAGGCTGTCTGTATTGGAACATCGACAGAGACACGGACAAAGACACGGTTTTTTCAAGTGTACTGTTTGCAACTAAGTCATGATCTGCTAACTAGCACATCCGTACCCGATCAGAATTTAGAAACTTGCTAGTGCATTATGGGCATATCACCCACTGTTGCAGTATTATTCCTCGGCATTCAACGCCAAGACAAAAATTTGTGAAGCTGGGTTCTCCTCGTTCAGTGAGGGACCAATGTTTTTAAAATTTAGAGGGCCAGAGCAGCTTGCGTCCAACTTCGATCATTCTATGCAAATGCCAGTCGGCCGTAAACAGCTGCATGGCGCAGGTTCCGTGAAAAGAAAAGCTCAACTTGCCCTCAGTTCAGGCATGTAGTTAGTAAACGAACGAAATAAGTTTTTTGTAGCATGTAATGTGCAGGCGGCTACTATGAGTTCCAGGTATTGCTTTTATGATGTTGGCTCATAATTACAGGAGAAAAAAAATCCTTATTTTGCAAATCCTGGTCCCAGAAAATTTTCCACGCCCTTAGTAGCCCATACAGAAGCGTTTGTCAGCTACGAAAAATAGCTCTTCTTTGTTGAGCCTCTAATTTCTTATGATATATGCTGCCATTCCTTATCGCCGATAACTGTTCGTTAAGTAATTTGAAAAGGCGTAAATTGAGTATGCGACTTTAACAGCACGCACTGTGTTCGATTTGTTCTACATTTCAGCCTGTCTATAACCAACGACTGCAACAAGGATTGTGGCTGTACAGGCAGTTCCTTTCAGCCAGTGTGCCACGTGTTGGAGAAAGCGACGTATTTTTCGCCTTGCGCAGCTGGCTGCTCCGAAGACGGAAATGTAAGCAAAACTCCTCCTTAAGCGCGATCTTCTCCACATTTCGCTGTCTTGGACCTATTTCAGCTAAGCATTTGGTGTCGATAGTTCGCGGCCCGGCCAAAAAACGTCGGAAAGTCCGCAACGGCGCGCCGACCGGAACAAACATGTCGAACAATGAATCCATATGTCCGGGACAGCTAACGCTGCTTTAGGGTGGCACTTGTAGCACTTCAGGTTTCACTTGAGGGGCCCCTTGGGTTTCTTCCTTGACAGGACAGTGTACGAAGATAAGCAATTATCTCTCGATGTATCTCGCTGGTTTGTTGTGCTGCTGCGAGGCATCAGGTACAATAGAACAGTTTCTTATATACGTACGTCTAGAAGAAAGTGTGGAGTCATTGTTTATTGCTGATTTCTTATTGAGTGTTGCTGTAGCCTACCAAGATCTGCGTTTAAAGCGCAGTCATGCCCTTGCCTAAAACAAGAATGTGACTCAGAAAATTGAGCAGTATTGGAGTTAAGCTTTAATGAGGGCAGCGATCCTTTCTTAAGAGAGCGCGCGGTAAAGCTGACTGTCATGTAATACAATAAGTAAAAAAAGAAATTCGCAACCAGAACAATGAAATTGGGGCAGTTTCGCACTAGTGGCGCGAAGACTGAGCAAACAGCGAAGATGGCGGCCCCACCTCGCTTCGCTGGGAAACGCTTCTCGTACGATCCGCACCGCAGTCTCTCGCTTATCGCAGTCGCACAGGGAGCTAGGCGTAGACAAGTTCGTGTCGAACCACAATCTATGGCACACTCGGCAAATGTGTCCAAACTCACTGTTCAGAAACTCGCGGGCAAATCGTCCGTCGGCACCTCCCGTGACTCTCCGCACTTGCCGCTGGAAATTACCCAGGACTCGCAGGCCCGGAGCTTTCTGGCGACGCTTCTGGTTGCTCAAACGGGTTTGCTCCCTATCGCGGGCTCGAAACTATGGATCTTCTGTCATTCGCTGTCGTTTAGTCACTGCTTCGCCGGCGCCATACTGTGGATCCGCCCGAAGTCGTCTCATCCGCTCTAGAGTAGCGGCACGCTGTCTTTTGCGCCGCTCTTCCTCTTCCCCGGGAGTGACGATCATCTTCGGTCGCCCCATTCCCGTCCGCAGCGATGTCGACGCGGCGGCGACGCGAAGCTATATATACCCCGTGGGACCCTGACGTCATGGCTTAGCTCCGCCTCTGCACAACGGCGGCGACCAATCCGCACGTCGTGGTGACGTCATGGCTAGGCAGAGCTAAGGCGAAGCGACGCGGCGCACGCGATGACGTCATGGTTCGGCTCCCGCAGCTGTTGCGAGGCTCGGCGTAGCTGGGCGAGTCGTTGCTAGGAGACGCATGTGACGTCATCGCCAGGCGGAGGGTTTTCGGCGTACACCTAACGGCGCAACCACCGGCTTAAATAGCTTCGCTATTAATAAACAACGCAATATAGGCCCAGGGCTTCTGTTTCTGTCTGCCATGTTCAGCAGCGGGCGGGTAGTATATTTGAAGTTTAATAAGTTCAAAAACCTAGTCGTTGTTCTTTGTTATGTATTAGATATGTTTTACAATACCATACTAAAACGACGTCTCCCACGCCGTTTAGTGTCAAGTAAAACATAACGACAAATGTAAATGCGGTCGTCCGTCGCGTGTGTTAAGATTTTCTACTGCTCTGTGGCGAAGTTGTATAGCTTTGGTTGTTTGTTTGTTGTGTATTGCATTAACATTGTTAGAGACTTGTTCTTTCATCTTCACCAGCACACCATTTGCATAATTTCTTGGTGCTCGTTCTTTTTTTTTTGCTATTTAATACAGTCGTTTTGTTTCGTTTATCGCGTTATTTATATTGTTAAATATTTGTTCTGTCATGTTTACCCGCTAACAATGCATAATTTCTTTGTACTCCTTTCTTTTTGCTAATTCACTGTATCCTCCCCTCACGCAATATTCCTTCGGGAGCCTGTGAGGTAACTGAATAAATAAAACATGTCAGCCCGAAGCCAACCTGGTATTGTGTTCAAAAAAGGAGCACCGAAGCACCCCTTTTTTTCTCTACGTAATTGTGAGACATTTATGGATGAAATTCTTCATGGTTAGAGACGGTGGATGTCCATATCGACGCTCAAAGCTTGCTCAGATCACTGGAGAGCAAATCATGTCTTGGAACCGAATGATCAGTCAATCGCTTTCGCGGTTGCATCCGAATTTGCGCGATGCAATGCCCAACGCAACTCCCCACTGGAGCGACGGACATTGTGTTAGTGGCCTAGTGAATGAACCAGCATGCAAGCGTTCTCGTTAACAGTGCCCAATCGATAATATGGAGACTGGCGTCAGCTACGTGTAGAACAAATAAGAGCAAATCTCAAAAAAAAAGAAGAAGAAACGCTTTGTTTGCAGAAACTCGCGTCCATTAGGATTGGTAGCCACCTTTTTCAAGCAAAGCTTGTATTGCGCTACAGATTTTGGTGGTGGCGTAGTCACGCAAAAAAGTCGGACCGATCCTGGTGATAGTGCAGAAAGGGTCCAAGCTCAATGGCACATAACCCTGTGGGCTCGGGGACCTGTAACGCGCCCTTCAACGTACCCTTGTGACACGTGGGAACCAAAGAGACAAAATCACCAGCCCTTCCCCTATCGAGAAAATGGGGGTAAGCGAAGCTTGTCGTGCCGATTCTAGCGTGCGATTATAGCGTGAGGGCTTCCGAAGCTCAGGCGAAACGTCAACGAAGAGCCGGGAACCATGAGTTGCGGGAGCGCGATGTTGACGCCAAACGTCACCGAAGAGCTGCCGACCCTGAGTTTAGGGCAAACGAAGCGGAACGCCTGCGACAGCGTCGTCTTGCCACAAACTTCGCTTACCTCCATTTTCTCGGCAGGGGAAGGACTCTGAATTTTTTGCAATTGGCTCTCGAATATCTGTGCATCTGACACTATTAATTGATATACAAGCAAAACCACCGTATTGCGCGTATCGAAGCTTGTGCGCATTGGATTCCTTTCGTCTAAGGCTGAGTGGTGACATCACAGCACCCAAAAGCACAACCTTAGAGATTTCTAAGCGTCTCGCTGTTGCAGCAGAGAGACACTGCAATCTAGGAGGTCATGCCAACACCGATGGGCTTTATAACACGCTGCGTTATAAAGCTGGACAGCGATTATAAAAAAAAAGCACGTAGAATCTTCTCAGGGAGTTATCTGAATGATGCGTGAGCATTTCGTAGCAATGACGTGGTGTTGACCGCTGGTAATCCTAGCACTCCTCTGCTGCTGCGGTCTTCTTAGCGCCATTACGCTAAATGATACAGCGCTGCGGCGACACGAACTGCTGCGGAAGGTGGCGCAACGTGAACTGATGAGGCAAGCAAACTACTGCGGGCGGCGGCGCCAGGTGCGCTGATGACGTTCCGATCCGAAGCCATGGCTGCTCCACAGTTCTGGCTGGCTCCGATGCCGCTGATCATTTCGCCGTTCCCATACTGCCCCTCCCGTTCATGCCACTGCTCGCGCGTTCGTCGTCGTCTTCTTCCACAGCTATCTTGAAAGCGATCGTCTTACGCCAAGGACGGACGGACTCTCGCACAGTTTTCTCGTTGGGAAACCATAGATATGCTTACGCACTTAAAAGTACATTAGCATATCACTTCGAGACCTGTTTTCCTACCGCGAGAAGGTCAAGACGCAACTGAGACCACTTCATTTCCCCCCCTCCTTTAGATGCCACGAGCCGTTGGTTCCTATTGCTTCCAGGGAGCCGCCAAAGGGGGGACGGGGCGGGGGAGGGGAAAACGTTAGCTGCGGAGGTACCTATTGTTATCGAGTGGCTCTGCTACTCAAATAGCTTGTCTGATAAATGCGTGATGCGATAACTCGAGTGCGAATGGGACGCTCAAGCTCATTGACTTGGAAGGCTGCCGCCTGTCGACAGACTGCAGGCGCTCTTAAGGGTTTCATTCTGTGTCAATTTCTTCTGGGTCATTCTGGCTACTTGCCTTCTCACCGCTCCTTTTACATTACCACACATGCGGCTGGCCAGGTGGTCGCAGCATCATCTCTAGGCGTTATTCATTGTTCTTACTAGCTGTGGAAACGAAACTGGCTTCGACGCTGGATTTACCAATTAAATATAAGTGGGCTGGGCATAACTAGAAATGGTACCGTCTCGTACGCAGGACGGACTGACACCTCTTTTCCAGCATAGGTGACTTTACATGCCTTCATGGGATAGGTCAGGACCTTTACATGTTGCCGTAAGGTTGTCTGCCGTTACAGGGGCACACACACGAAGTGTATATGCCCCTGTGGAAGGTGCCATCCGTGGTGAATGAGTCGCCATGAGTTGTTCTTATTGAGAAAATAGATTATTTTACTTCTTTGAGAGACTCCCGCTTAAGGCAAATTACCTGTTTTCTGGCCACCACTGAACCGACAAAATACATTGTACAGGTACAGTCGGGGTAAGCTTCTTTCTAATTTTTCGGGTTCAAAGGCCGCGGGTTCGCTTCACTGTGAAGCGCGTGTTTGTTTGCGGCAATCTTCCATCCCACTCTTGTGTAAGTCGACAGTAGTGCTAGCGGGCAGCCCCAGTTACTAAAGCCACATCAAATACAGGATGCCTGACAACTACGGAATGCAACTGGGAATGAGTTGGCGTGCTGGCGGGAAACTTGTCAATTTAGCACAATTACTTCATCTTACCACTTCATGGACAAAAATGTAGAACCGGAAATAAAGTGTGCACTAACATGCAGACCTTACCAATCGACAATGTGTCGTCGCTTGTCGTTTCTTATATATTGTGCGCTCCAATCAGATTAAAATGAAAAATCACTTTGAAATTGAAACTTTATTATAGGGAGGATGCTATGAGACAGGGGCCGCTATTCAGGCTGAATTTTCGATATCACTTGGGATATTTGATAGTTTATTAATAGTATTTCACGATGTGTCAGACAGCCTCAATATGCAGGCGACGGCATCCCATTAAATATGTAAACGAAGAAAGAGAAAACTTCGCAAAGTTCTAGGAACAAGCAGTTCTGCTGAAACAAGCTTTTTATTGAAAACCAATTTTTATAGCTTGTCAAATCTCGACGGAAGCGTCATCTTTCCGCACAATGTGTCGGCGTAATTTTGTATTGGCATAGACATCAGCGCGCTTTATCATATAGCCCCTTGTGAAAAACACCCTTTTTCATTGCTTTTACTATCCACCATCTTGTACGGTCACGCTGCTTAACATCTACATTTTGCGCTGACAGATCTTGACATCGCTTTGTGTCGAAGACAACCGTGCACGACTTAACGTCAAAGTATGTTTCGCACAGGGAACAATGCACTGCAGCTGTCTGATGAACAACGGCACCACAGAAGATGCTGTGGTGACGGACGGCTTCTGTGAATTTGGATGCGACAGCCTTTTCATTCTTGTCGCCCTGACCAGCGTCAGCAAACTCTTGGCGCAGCTACCGAGGGTCGGAGGAGTGATTGTCAGTTTCAGGTCAGAGTGCTTGTTCTCATAATCTGGGATGAAGAGTTTTATTTGAGATTTCGTTGATTTCGTATCTTACACCGTGCCCTGGATACAGTGTCATAGAAAAGTGAGCCGTTCGCTGAGACAGTATACTTAGCGGTCACAGGGTCTCCGCGTCTTGACATCTTCACTGAAAGGCACGTAATTGCCATGGCCCAAAAAACTGCGCATAAAATATGCCGTTGTATAGCATTTATTTACCCATTTCACGAAAGCTTCAATTCTGATAGATTCCAACATGTGGGCTGGATCTGCATAATTTTTTAACAAAGCTTATCGAACTGGCTCTTGTGTCTATTGTTGCTGGTGAAAACTATTGTCGAAAAGTGACTGACTGACACTTCTTTATGTTCTATAGATGTGTTGATCCAGCGGACAAAGGCCTTGCAGTAGGAATGATTGGAGCGGCATTTAATCTACTAGGTTGGTATGCTTTCAATACGCGCTGCCCAGTAATTGAGGTGATGTCTTTAGTTTTGCGATATTACTTCGATCTCAAGCTCCCATCAGGTGTCTGAATCCTGTTTTTTTACAAAAGAAAAAAAAAATGGAGCTAATTCGTGCCTTCGCCTGGGGCATGACAGTTTAATGAGATTTAGTGGTGAAGCGACACGTGGGTGCGAGGTCACGTTGTAGTGAAAGAAGAAAAAAAAAAAGAAAAAAGGAGGAAGTGTCGAACGTGCGTCATTATGCGTTATGCTGGCTCCTCTCTTCGTCTTCAGTAGAGCAGTTAGCAGTTTTGACGAGAAATAAAAATTAACTTAGCGTAGGAAGAGAAGAGGCTATTAAAACATGTTCCTGTTTGGCTGACAAAGTTCAAAAAGGGAAATTTTGTTGCGAATGGTTAATGGTGAGTACTATCCTGCTCAGACTGAACTCGAGTGCCGTCCGTCCGTCTGTCCGTTCCGTTCCATTCCATTCCGTTCGTCCCTTCCGTTCCGTCCGTTCCGTTCCATCCGTTACGTTCCGTTCCGTCCTTTCCGTTTCGTCCCGTTCCGGTCCGTCCGTCTGTCTGTCCGTCCGTCCGTCTGTCAGTCTCTTTTCTTTCTGTACTGTTTCGTTTACCACTGTCTGTCTATGAAAAATGTTATGGCTCTACTCATGCGCATGTATTTGCGCAGCCGCCGTGCCGTACCCGCTCATCTACTCGGCACTGTTCGACGCGACGTGCCTTGTGTGGGACGAGCGAGGCGGCCATCGAGGCAACTGCTCGTTCTACGACGCGGACAAGCTGCGGATCGTCTTCCACGGCGTGACCATAGCCTTCCTGAGCATGGGCCTTCTCAGCAACCTGATGGTATCCTACTACAGCAAGCGTGTCACCAACTTGTACGGCGAAGCGGACGCCCGTGCTGAGGAGACCGCCGCTGCCGCGTCCGTGTGGGACGACAACTGCCTACGCATGGTCGAACTGGACGAAGACGCCATGCGCAAGATGACTGCCGAGGGAGAAAAACCAGCACAGCAGCAAGTACGCTGCTGACAGGAGTTCTCTCTCGTCTGCTGAGAAATTCGCCTCATCTGTGATGGATCTTCGTGGGCGCACTCTGTGATGGCATAAAACGCACGGTGGGAAAGTGAATGTAACAAGGTAGCAATACGAACTGTATACACCGCTGTGTAAAAGGAAGCAGGAAACAAACATTTGAAAAGGCCGTAATTTGGAGATATTTGGTTGTGGATTGGTGTACATTTAGGTGCGCTGTCTTGGGACACAAAACTTGACATGAAAACATTGAATCGGCACACGAGTAGCGCACTTCATGCGTATCGTCTCGAGTTTTCCTCATGGTATTTTGTATCCAAATACAGCGTGCCTAATTGTCTATAAGACATATTTATTGAAAAAAAGAAAACTAGAAAAAAGCACACAAGTTGACTCCAAAGTGTGGGATCGGCTATTCAATCCTTTAAACTATGATATTAAAACAGTGACCATTAGTGCAATAAAATATATCGTAAATAAAAAGTCACTATGTTCTCATGCCAATCGTCCATATTCGATGTAACCGCATACATTAGGCTATGCGCTCTTGCATATTCTGTTAACTTTCCCACTCTTTTTATTTATTTTTATATCACAGTACCCACAGCGCCATTTATGGCATTACAGTGTTCTGGCATTACAGCGTTACGCATACTTCTACAAAATCATGCTCTGAGCAGTGAATGCTATTGCCTCAACATCTGGCAGCAACAGTATATAGAAGTTTCTTTTTTTCCTTAATACTGGATTTTTTTTGTTGGTGACCATCTATCTCTGTATATTACATGTAACAACACGTTTGGGATCCGCAGTGGTGGCTCAGTGGGTCGAAAATTTCTTTTGCCTAGTTTTTTAATTCTAAGTATTTGGTGCAACCTGCATGTTTTTTTCCTTCATTTTTCTGCTTTTTACTAGGCGATCTGCCCCACTCGGTGGCAGTTGCCAGACCTGCTCTCTCGCTATTTACCTTTCTCGTCATTGTATATGCCGTGTCTTCATATGAAACAACAACAACAACTACAATACTACTACTACTACTACTTCTACTACTACTACCCAATATATCTCGCCAAATTGACTGGTCAGTGTTTGAAGATCTTGTGGAAGACGCATGCAAGACACCAATCGCACGCAGGCTAGAAGACGTCATTGCAGACGCAATGCACGATTGTACGCGTAGCTTCACACATTCATCAAAGCGTACAGAGTATGACATTGAATTGGAAAGACTTCGTGCACTACGTCGTCGAGCTGAAAGGAGGTACAGGCGCACGAAGTAAATTCTTGACCTCAGAGTAGCTCGGCGAATGCAAAAGAAGATACAGCGCCGGATGGATAAGCTAGAAGATCAAAGATGGAAATGCTTTTGTGAGTCACTGGACCCCCGAAAGCCACTGTCCCGTGTGTGGCGTACCCTAAGGGGTCTTCGCTCATGTCCCCAGCAACAACACCCATTCAACGCCCTTGCTCTCCATCAAAACCGCCGTGAGATAGACGTTGCAGAAGAGTTTTGTGCGAAAGTCGCCGGCGGAACAGTTCTACTCCCTGACATGGTTTTAGGCGACATTCCTGGTCCACGAGATACACGTATGGATGCTCCTTTTCTATGGAAGAGTTAGAGGCTGCTATGGCGCTATGTCGGTGTTCGTCTTCGCCAGGGCCCGACGGAATCACATATAATGCTATGCGCCACCTACGTCGAGAAGCGCGACGAGAACTGCTCAACCTTTTTAATAGGTCATGGCATGATGGTGTCGTTCCACAGGAATGGAAACGCAGCCGCTTGGTACCGTTGCTAAAAGCAGGAAAGTCACCGCTAGAACTGTTATCATATCGGCCTATAGCACTCGCCAGCTGCGTCGGAAAACTCATGGAGCGCATGATCCTCATGCGTCTCGAATGGTATCTTGAACGCCACAATATTTACCCCGACTCTATGGCGGGATTTCGACGAGGCCGTTCATCGATTGACAATGTCATCGATCTAGTGTCATCTGTTGAGCAGCAAAAGTCTTGGAAACGCTTATCAGTAGCACTCTTTCTTGACGTGAAAGGCGCCTACGACAACGTTTCCCATCAAGCCATCCTAGACGCACTTTTGACATTGGAACTAGGAGGGCGACTATTTCAATGGATCCAAAGCTACTTGACACAAAGGTCCTTGTTTGTACGCACAGAAGATGGTCCGACTACTGACCACTACACATGCCGTGGCGTTCCTCAAGGCGGTGTTCTAAGCCCTATTCTTTTTAACCTCACACTTCTTGGGCTGGCCGATTCCCTACCGGAAACAGTGAGTGCCTCCATCTACGCCGACGACATCTGCATCTGGGCATCAGCGGTGACTCGCCCGCAGGTTCGGGCAAGGTTACAGAAGGCAGCAACACAGGCAACTGGCTATCTTTGCACACAAGGCCTAACCATCTCGACAGAAAAATGTGCGTTAGTCGCTTTTACGCGAAAAGCGATGTCTGGTTATCCAGTGTGCATCAATGGCCAGCGTATCTCCTACAAGAGAAATCATCGGTTTTTGGGTGTCTTTGTTGACCGAGACCTCTCCTGGAGCCCTCAGGTTGCCCACTTGAAGAAGAAGCTCACATCTATGGTTCACGTTTTCAAATTCATCGCCGGTAAAGCGTGGGGATCATCAGTGAGCTCTATGCTACAGTTGTACCTGAGCATTTTTTATCGGCTTCCTACGCTATAGCTCTCCCGTGCTTGCTAAAACATGCAAATCAAATCTTCGAGCCCTTCAGAGCGTGCAAGCACAGGCATTACGTGTTTGCCTCGGCCTTCCGCGGAGCGCCTCAACAGCAGGAACAGTTATCACGGCTCAAGACCATCCGATCACGACTTACATGACCATCGACACGCTTAGGGCCCATATTCGCCACGTTTCACGGATGCAATGAAGCTCTCTTGCCTCCCTGCCAGAACGACGACCACAGGCGTCATTCTCCAACGTGGTCAGCATTCATAGTGCCTCCCTACCATCGGGGTTCACACCCTCGACACGTTCACCGTCAGCGTTGTGGTGTTTAAAACAACCTGAAGTGCGCCTTTACGTTCCAGGAATAAGAAAAAAGACGGACATGCCCACTTTGGCCTTGAAGCAAGCAGCTCTCGATTGCTTGCACTCTTTATACTCTGACCGAATCCACATATATACGGATGGCTCTTCCACTCAGACCAGCTCCACCGGCGCAGTGGTTATACCATCACGATCAATGAGCATCACATACAAGACTTCTCACGTGACATCATCGACCGCTTCGGAGCTTGTTTCCCTCCGAGGTGCCA
This sequence comes from Dermacentor silvarum, assembly GCF_013339745.2. Classification (NCBI taxonomy): domain Eukaryota; kingdom Metazoa; phylum Arthropoda; class Arachnida; order Ixodida; family Ixodidae; genus Dermacentor; species Dermacentor silvarum. The sequence continues at coordinate 35,718,442 of NC_051161.1, read as the reverse complement.
TTGATTATATTAACAACCAACCGGCTAATCGGTGGGTAATATTATGTGATTCAAAGGCGGCCCTACAATGTCTTTTGTCAGCTCTCCATCGCGGGTCCTGCGAACAACTCGTCTCGGAGATACGCGAAATGCACCACCATACGATCGCAAAAGGACACGATGTCGTGTTTCAGTGGCTGCCGAGTCATTGCGGTATCACCGGCAACGACATCGCCGACGAAGCTGCTAGGAAAGCACACGAAGGAGCAAATATTGTTTCTGTACCTTTATCGAGGACTGACGCAGCCCAACACCTAAGCAAGCTAGCGCAAACTATGACATTGGAGAAGTGGCATACAACTGAATTCGCCCAACATTGGTTGCATTCTCTCGACCCATATATGCAGCTGCGGCTGTTGCCTGGATTTCCGCGAAATGAGGAAACAATGCTGTGCCGCTTACGCTTGGGTGTTGCATTCACCAATGCTTACACGTGTTTGATTGGAATGGCTGATAGCGCCGAGTGTAATGCCTGCGGTGTCGATGAGACTATAGAACACCTACTATGCTACTGTCCATCGTTTCAAAACGAAAGACATGACCTCTGCAACGTTCTCAATAGGCTAGATAGAAGACCGTTCACTTTGAGCAAGATCTTGGGACCATGGCCTCGAATATCACAGCTGCAAAAGGCCACAAAGCGCTGCTGCGATTTTTAAGAACTACAGGACTGAGTGAGCGTCTATGTCCCGGACTGATTGATAATCAGTGATAGAACAGAGATCTGTTGCTACGTCGGCGATATCAAGAGTGGACTTTCTATTCTTCTCTTAATCTCTCTCTCCCCTTTTTCCTTCCCCCAGTGTAGGGTAGCCAACCGGGCTCAGTCCTGGTTAACCTCCCTGCCTTTCATTAAGTCATTTTCTCTCTCTCTCTCTAGTACTACCACTTCTACTACTACTACTACTAGTACTGCTAATAATAATAATAATAATAATAATAATAATAATAATAATAATAATAATAATAATAATAATAATAATAATAATAATAATAATAATAATAATAATCCGAGTCTGTGGCGTTCGGCTGCTCAGCACGAGGCTGCGGGGTAGATTGCTGGTTGCACCGGCTGTATTTTAATCGTAACAGAATGACGCAAGACAGAAAAACAGAGACAGTCGTGTAAGCAGATTTAAGTGGACGTTAAAAAACCCTAGGTGCTCCAACTGAATCTGGCGTCTTTAATAGCCCAATTGTTGCTTTAGTACGTTAATTCCCGTTCTTGGTTAAATAAGACCACTGGGATTACTGGCTTATTTTCCAAGGCAAACACAAACTTACGCGCAATAAAAGACAACGAATGAGAAGAGAAACAGATGGGACATAGCACTGGCTTCAACGGGCGTCTACTGCTCACACAGCGGAATTTTCACACGCCGAAGACGTTCCCAATGGGCAATATTTGTCGCAGAGACACATTCTGTAAACAGGTGTCTTTTGTGTGTTTGTGACGTATTTAGGGCAGAAATATTGCGCTGTGTGAGTAGTAAATACTACTTCAGGTCAGCGCTGTGTTCCATTTGTTTGTCGCTTCTCGTCTGTTGTATTTAATTTCAGTTACGTTCTTCGCCCCTAATTTGAATTCGACGCGAACATTATTGACGGACGAATACCCGCCGTGGTGGCGTAGTGGCTTTGGCGTGGCGCTGCTAAACCCGAGAGCGCGGGATCTAATCCCACCTAGCGGCGGCGGCATTTCGATGGTTGCGAAATGCAAAAAAGCCCATGTACTGTGCATTGGGTGCATGTTAAAGAACTACAAGTGGTAAACATAATCCGGAGTCCCCCACTACGGAGTACTTGAAAACCATATCGTATTTGTGGTCGTAAAATCCTAGAATTTATTTTTTCTGAAGGACAGTTCTACTCAGGAATGCGTATATTATCAGTTTATCGTCAAAAAAAAAAAAACTACATTTAACAAAGACACAGATGAAAGAAAGTAGAAAGTCACGGAGTTTAATTAGAGGGGAAAATCCGTTTTTCTAGTATACACCACAGAACCGGGCAGTTGAAAGATAAGAAAGTAAAGAGAGAGAGAGAGAGAGAGAGCAGAGACACGCGATCACAGCCAGTCATGGCCAACGCGCCCTATTACATCACAGGATCGTGTGCAGCGCAATGAACGGCGCTTTTTGCTAAAGCCGTTTGCTTGTTTTTTTTTGAAACTGTGGCAATGCCTTCGTAGCTTTCTGCTGCAATGGCCTATGAGGTCAGCATTCTGAAATGGCTTGCTCTAATAACGGCCTGTGATCAAAGTGCGCTATTTCGAGTGCGAGCGGTGGTTTCTGTAAATTGTAGCGCGAACAGTCACACAGAACGTGTCGAAAAGTCTCCTTGCTACCACAGTCCATCACACGTAGCGTTGTCGGCCATTCCAATGGGAAAAACAAGTCTCTGCGAAGGCCACTTCTAGTCATAGCCGACAACGCAGGGTAGCCTTGCGTCGGCAGTGTCCAGTCGAGTTGCGAAGGTAGATCGAAGAGTCCAGGTGGGGCAGCCGGTTGCTTTGAAAACTTGGGGTGTTCCACATGGAGAACGCAACATCTCGTGCGAGCACTCGAAATTTTCTAGCGGCATCTGACCTTGATAGCAGTATTGATTCTTCTTTGCTGCCTGAAAGGGCTGACCGAGAAGCGTTACCAGCAGCGCTCGTTACCTATATGATACAGCACTGACTTGGGAGCACTGAAATGTGGCGTGGTGCCCTTTCTCGGACAAGGTATGGATAAATTCTCTAATCTCGAATGCCAATTGCTCATGTGGCATGCGCCGCAGGGATGACAGAAAACACTGCAGCGCTGCCTTCGAATCGCAGAATATCGACCATCTTCGACGCTGTTCTTGGCTGACGAGACGAAGTGCAGTTCTATGAGATGCAAGTTCCTGAGCCGTCGATATCATCCTGAGACTGACGGCGGTGGCTATCACTGGGAAAACCGCGGCTGCGGCTGAGCCCTGCAGAGTTGCTGAACCATCAGTGTAAATGTGTACGTGGCCGACGTACCTCTCGTGCAAAAGGAGTTGAGAAATCAGAACTTTTTTTTCTAATTCCTGGTGCGGTGATGCTTCAGTTAAGCCAGTCACAAAGGAGAGGAGTGAAGCCTGATTGAAGGTTGGAGTAATGAACAGAGATCGTAGCACAAGAGGATGAATGATGGCATGTCGTGGCTAATACTGATAGAGCACGTCATGGCAGATGCTTGCCAGGCAAAACACCTCATATCAATATTAGCCACGATCGGCCGCGACGTTCAGCTTTAAACTTAGTCGCGCTTTTGTTCCGTGGGGTTTCCGGCTGATATGATAGTCGGGCTGCCTTTTCAACACTCCCGTTGCGGTCGGGCCCAATATCACGGATTAAGTGTTGAAATTAGATTATAAATATCTCATACGACGCACGATTTTCGCGATTAAGAAAAAGAGTGCAGTAAAATGTGAATGCCTCCAAGTTCACCACATTAAACAAGCGACACCAAGTTTAAAGAAAAGTTCGTTAACGTAATTTTAATTACTCTTATGAAAATTACATTATTTCGGCAAAGTATATCCTCACCGCCTAAGAACTCTGTAAAAACCCCACGTTCGCTACGCGTTCAGCGAAATTATAAAAACGTTTATATACTCTTAAAAGACGTCCTGTACAGTACCGTATACCAGGTGCTTTCAACAGCGTAGCAGTTCAAGCTTTTCGTCTCCGCGCGTAGTGTACGCAAAAAAGTCGCCTAGCGATGACGTCACTGCGCACAGCTGCGCCTCGCTTCACCTTGCGATAGCCAATTGATAGCCAATCAATAGCTAATTCATAATCGATAAAAATAAATAAATTCCGGAAAATGCTGGGCATGACTTGGTAGTGCTGAGCCTAGCCCAAATACGTGGACAATACCTTGCGATAGCCAATCGAAAGCCAATCAATAGGTAATTGGTAACCGATCAATAATCAATAAATTCCGGAAAAGCATAACCCCTAAGGCCAGGAGCAGCTAGGTGTCGATCAGCGTCGCTGTTTATTTGACCTTGCGCCACTAGTGCAAACTACGAGAATTTTTTTTTATTGAACAATATTTTTTAATATCGCCCATATCAGACACCCACCGTGGTGGCTTAGTGGCGATGGTGCTGCGCTCCTTTAGTCAGGAGAGTGCCGGATAATGTCCCGGCCGCGGCAGCCGCATTTCAATGGTCACGAAATTCAAAAACTTCCGTGTGCTGTGCATTGGGTGCACACTAAAGGACCCCAAGTGGACAAAATTAGTCCGTTACTACGGCGTGCCTCCAAATCAGACGATGGTTTTGGCGCGTAAAACCTCATAATTGAAATAATTGATAATTTCAGATAATATAGTTGTACTCTTGGTGATGGATTACGTATATTATTTTCACGACACGACGAAAAGCATAATACAAAAATAATCAAAATTCATTAGTTGCAAATGCGATCTGCCAATTGAAACCAGGGAGCTCTCAAGGTACATTCATTTGGAACAAATTTTGATGCCAGTGCCAGATTTGAGATAAGCACCGGCAAACGTCTGGTAAATATGCACTGTTCCCCCCTTTTTTTTAACAGATCACCATTTTTGTATTCAAGCATAAAAACAGACAGAACTAAACTGAAAGGGAAATGTGTTCCGTCGCACGTTCTAGGAACGCATATTTGAAAATGGTGTCATGCGCCGAATTTGTTTTAAGTAGATACATATCTTGCGAATTCACGGGCTACAATTAATAGATTGCAAGATATGCCATAAATTTATTAGTTTGATAGCTAATTAGCGAAACTTTCTTAATTATGCAACTATACTTTCCGAATTCTAGTGAAAATATTGTTTGCGTCTTGGGATAATTCTGCTGAAGGAGTAGAATCTATCTATCTATCTATCTATCTATCTATCTATCTATCTATCTATCTATCTATCTATCTATCTATCTATCTATCTATCTATCTATCTATCTATCTATCTATCTATCTATCTATCTATCTATCTATCTATCTATCTATCTATCTATCTATCTATCTATCTATCTATCTATCTATCTATCTATCTATCTATCTATCTATCTATCTATCTATCTATCTATCTATCTATCTATCTATCTATCTATCTATCTATCTATCTATCTATCTATCTATCTATCTATCTATCTATCTATCTATCTATCTATCTATCTATCTATCTATCTATCTATCTATCTATCTAAATTGACATGCGAGGGTCACGTCACGATGTAAGGTATATGCTTCTCTCATGGATATCATTTTTTGTGCACCGCTGCGCAAACTAAAGCTTGAAGCTAGAGTTCTAGCCAAACTTTTAGAAAACCTACACTGGAGGACATTCTGAAGATAGCTTGACCAATAGCTCTAGCGCTCAATCGAACATAATGTACATTCGGCCTATTAATAAACAAAGCAAATGATCGTAATAAACTACAATACGTTCTTAAATATGAGCCTAACTGTAGCTGCACGTAGCTGTAAACTGTAACACCAATAAACACCAAAACGCCGGCGACGCCACAGCTGTGCTTGAGAAAGATAACAATTACACGCTGCAATAATATAACACGTAAGAGCAATCATGACCAATATTAAGCGAAAATTTCATTAACCTTAACCTGTCTTTCAAAGCAGTTCTTTTTTACAGCGCAGCGTACTTTATTTGAAAGCAAAAAATTACGTTTTGTACTTTGAAAACTCGAGTAATAAACCGCACCCATACAATCTTAGTTTGACATGACTATGAGACGTCAAAAATGCTGAGAGCAACATATATGGATAGAAACCCGGGTGGAGTTCTTGTAAGGGCTTCAAACTTCAAACTTACATTAGCTCTTTTTCCTATTAGCATGGATAACCATAAACAGGAAGAATGCGCGCAATCCACGTGGAGTTTTTTAGAAAGCGAATTTCCCTTGTGCTTCTACACCCCGGCGCTCCTTCATAATATGTCATCGAGGCAGTAAAGCTTAACTAACGACCATGATCACCATGACTCAATATGAAGTTTAACGAAAACAATTTTTCCATGGAATGAAATGACACGTGTAAATTACGTTGAGTGAACTTGCGCACGGGAATTTTAGGATATTTAATTTAAGTTACTACTGAAATGTGGCCCAAACCAGTCAACTGTCTCGAGGCGATATCGAAGACGAAATCTCATCACAAATATTGCGGCATTCAAAGAAGAGAGAAAGCAGCAAGTTAATGTGCCAGAGAAACACCCTAAGAACCCCGAAAGCATTGTTTCATTGTAGGCGGCATGCTTCTAAAATAACGTGACAATTGCCCAAGTCCAACCCGTGCTGGAACCATGATGAAACGTGAGCATCCTGACTCGCGTTTCCGTGCCCAGACGAACTCTCGTTCGGCTCTTTACTTCGCAGCATACCTGAGACAGGAACCTACATACGTACAGCGAAATGCCTGGTAAGCGGCAAAGAACTCTTCGCATTAAGAAAGCACACTTGTAAAATATTTTGCAGACTAACATTCTATTGTGTATCATTCTGAGGTATAACTCTATCAAGTTAGTCCTAAACAGTTTCGAAAACACACTCACCGGCCCTCTAACAGAAAAAAAGATCGTGGTTGGTGCAAGGTTGTAAGACTAGAATGGCTGATGACTCCTACAACGACCAACCAGAGCACCAAAACACACTTAATGCGGAGATTAGATACAATGAACGGCTTAGTGTAGAAAGCATTGTGACCCGCATTTCTTTATCTGCATGGCACAGACTTCTAGAAGGAGCCTGGTGTCGGTCTGGCAGATTACACATAAATAAGAATAACGAGAAAAATCTCTAGCAAAAAAAAATAATAAAAACATGACACAGATGCCACATATCTAATAATCTCGTATGATCATGTGAGAACACATATGGTTCATATGTGTTCTCATATGATCATACTAGATCACTGGATATGTGGTATATGCGTCACATGAAAATTTTAATAGGGATGTCATAGGTACAAAAGACATGAGTCACATAAAGGAACAACGACTGAAAATGAGAAAATACCGCGTCCTGACACAGAAGCTTTGACTTGCGAGAACGATGGTAAATTTGAATTGTGATGGATAGCATTGGCTACCTACTTATAAAATTACGCTTTAACTCTCCGAGAAGCCATTTCACGCGGGCGTCCACCATGGTTAATCAATCCCTGCAGCTGCAATACGATTGCTTGCATGACTAATCCTGATGACTGCTCCATAATGGCTGATATGGGAAAGCGACCTGACGGCAAACTTTTGGCCGACACCAAGGAGTTAGTTCTCCACGGTCGACAAGAATCATGAGGCTCGCTTCGCAACCTGCTTTTCGCATCGAGTTTAAGCCTGCAATCTGCAGGCCTTCAAGTCGTGAACTGACACTGTGCCACACATATGTACTTGGAAACATCCATCCAGCTCATGCCACTCGCATAAAAGTGCTGAAGAACGTCACATCATTGCCAAAGGAACGAGTCGGTAGAAACGAGAGAGAGAGAGAGAGAGAGAGAGAAAGAGAGGGGTCGTGTGGTGCGACCCGATATCTTCGCGCAAACATAGATGGAGTGCGGCATATCTAGAAAATACGTATTTAGATTTTATCAGTAGTTTACTTAGCCGATATCGGAAACATGGCGCCGGCTGACTTCGCGGACCCTTCAAAGCCATCTAGATCCACATTCGTGCCGCACACACTCAGACGAAGCGCGCCCGCTCGGACCTCCAGGCAGCATCTTAGTCAAGACCAGAAATCCAGAGTTCTTCTTCGGCGTTGATAGTGCGCTGAGTTAGGAATATCTCATACGTCCTCATTCAAAGTTAAACTCACTGCTTCGCTCCCCTGCTGCAACGCTTCGCTAAGTCTTCATGCCTTCTGGAAAGACCCCCAAGTTTGAATCGGTTCCGACGAAGGACCCGGAAGATGACGGCGGCGCAAGACGAGAAACGGACCCGGATTTTATGTGCGGCATCTTTGGATACAGGCCACCATGGCTCCAGCGATTCGCCAAGGCTTACTACTTCCTCCTTTTCTACACGCTGTTCGGAATTTTCCAAGGGGCACTCAAGGCCTACCTCAACGGCTGCATTTCCACCTTAGAGAAGAAATTCGGCCTCACGGGCAAGACATTCGGAGTCATCCTCATTGCGGACAACATAAGCGCGCTCTTCGCCAGCCTGCTCATCGGCTACTACGCTACGAAGATCAGCCGTCCTAAAATAATCGCATTCGGTGTTTGGATCTCCGTGCTGGGATGCTTCTGCAGCGTGCTGCCGTATCTCATCTACGGGCCAGGATTTATAAATCAAGGAGGGCCTATGCTTGGTGCGAAATCGCCCGGTGCGTCGCACAGTTCCAGGGCGCAGCTTAAGTTCTGCACCGCGGCAGAACAGGACTTGAGCGAGGGGACAAGCAATGTAACCGACGAGACACCCGCACCAACAGCCATTGTAGCCGTATGCCTGCTATTTTTGGCCAACTTCCTGAACGGTATCGGCGGCACGGCTTTTTACATCTCGGGGGCAACGTACACCGATGACAACGTCAAGAAGAAGAACTCTCCTGTCTATTTCAGTAAGTAGAACAATCTTGTATCTTCGTGGCGCCGGTGCCCCTCGTAGATGACGCATAGAAAATAAACAAAACCACAACTGATAATTTCTTTAACCTATTACGTTTTTCTACTAAGAGTAGTGTATAGTCAGGAGCGTGTCACCCGAAACCCCTCCGCTTCATTTCCTGGTTAAATGTATGCCAATGCCTATAAAGCTTTGCGAGATTTTCATTATTACAAGGTACTTTACGTGTTATGCAGTGATACGCAATTTTGTACAAATAAGTCTGTACAAAAGCGCCATTTTGAGTTAATATTCCTACTGTTTTGAATGTGTAGTCTTATACTTCTGCCAGTATTACAGTTTTCGAAGTTATCCGTCATAAATACCGAAATCAACTAACAAAGCCCGGAGTTGCTCGGTGGCAGCTGCGCAGTCCTGTAGCGCGGTCCTGTAGCCAGTCCTGTAGTCTTACAGTCCGAGATTCACACCGCTTTTATGACGCAATTTTACCTTTCAGCATAAGCGTATTTTATTATATAGCTTCCTCTCGTAAAGAGAGAGAGAGAGAGAGAAATAGCAGGTGAGAGAAACTAAGTCTAACTAGAAAAAAAAATGTTAGGCTGCCTGCTCTGTACTGGGGGAAGAATGAATGAATGAATTCAGCGTTTATTGTCACAAAGCTGACTGTATGGCCTAAATGGGAAAAGGTGGGGAAGATAAGGATAATGAAAAGGGAAGGTGTGAGAAATAGGAATTGGCACTTCGGTAAAAGTGATGCACTACAATAACCATTCGCTTGCCCTTGTTATGTGCAGGTTTGATCATGTCCCTACGTTTGGTCGGACCCATGTTGGGATATGTGTCGGCATCTGTTTGCCTGAGCATCTACGAGTCACCATTTGGTAAGAAACCAAGAACAATTATTTTTTGTCTTTCTGTACGGCCGTCTTATTACGAGACATTGCACGGTGAATTCCCGAGCAAGGAACAACACCCCTGCTCGCCATTTCCCGCCTTTCACTGATTCGTTATACATGGTGGGCACAATCGCGCCCGCACACCTATTGTTCTGGCCTTCAAGATGAAAGCCGTGATGGGCCGGTAATGTTCAGCTGGAGATCGGGTGACGTCGGCTGTAATCAATGTGCCCTGCACCTAACACCTAACTCACGGAATGCTGATTAACAAAAGGAAATAAAGTTGACGCTGGAAAACCTTTCGAGGTAAACCTAAACAAAAAGACCATTCAAGAAAACGAAACTAGAAAAAGTCATTGACAGCGAACAGAGCCATTGGAAACACGGCCAACGAAAATCGTCTTCATTAATTTCAGCGCGAAAACAGGATGTTTATGACAGAGTTAACCAATTCTTGTGTTCATTCGATGCTCGCGAAACACGAAGTATGGGCGAGAAAAAACATTAAAACAAGGCGCTATTTGACTACATTGTACATATGACTGGACAAATATTGCGGGCGTTATGCTGACTGTAACATGCCCAGACCTCTGCGTAAACGCGTTTGTAATACCTTGCGGTACCTTTTCGTACATTGTAATACAAGAGGAGTGCGCAAATTGGTTAAACCAGCAAAATGAAACAGGCAACCGGCACCGTGAGAACAAGACTGGCTGAATTAAAGGAGTGAATTCGTGTAAAAGTGAAGGAAAGGCTTAACCAGAGGATATCTCCCGCTGGCTACCGTTTACTGGGGCCGGAGAAAAGGGGTGCGAAACAACGAGAGAGAAAAAAAAAGAAGACGTAAAAAAGGTATGGAGAAGCAATAGAAGATTGAGTGCTTGCTCTCACCACATTCTGTGAAGGGCCAAGCCGTCACACACACACAGTGTCAGAAACAGAACATTCCACCTCACACCGCGTAAAGCGTCACAGAGCCGCAGAACTGGATATGCCGGTGGAAAACCATCCAGGTTGCGCAACACTGCATTATGTGGCTATACGGAGCACACCGGAGATCGTGGCCAAAGCAGGAGCTTTCTTCAAGGACACTTTCAAAGTGTTGCTAGGAGCTTGAAGGAGCTCGTATAGCAGACTTGTGCAAAGGGTTTCTAAGTGCGCAGGGACACTCTCAATGCACTTGTGCAGAGTTCGCATAACATCGGCTGCTTTGGAATCTTAAGGAGATTTCTTCGGCCTATACTAAACATATGCCAGAAATTGTTTGCGTCGTTAAGTACCTGCCTTGCAAGCTGCTGAATGTTTCCGTAGTGTGTTGCAGATTCGGGATATAGTTGAGGCTGAAGGTGTTGCAAACAGCTTCAACACTCTTGGTGGGGACTTCGGCACTAAGTTGCTAAAAGCGTCAGCTATATTGTGAAGGGATCATTAGAAAGTTTGCAAAGCAAAACACGCACACAGACTCACAAAAGAAACACCGGGTTCTTAGAATGTTCTAGGGCACTTACTCAACATTCAGTGAGCACACGCCCATGACATTGAGTGGCTACATTGTGAGGTAGTAGACGTCTCTCGTGATTGCTGGATGCTGAGGAGATCCTACGAGATCACTGTAGTTGTGGAAGGGGAGTGGGGTTGTAAACAGTGTCATTTGGCATCTGCGGCGGCATGGCAAAAATGGTTGCACTAAATGGTTTTCCAAATGTGCTAGGCTCATTTTTTCTCTGAACACCAAACTTTACTTTTCACTTTTCGTGGAAGGTCATCGAAGCTTTCTGTTATACTTCAGTTGACCGAAAAATAGGTTATTTAAGTTTAATATCAAATTTGTTGTTCTAATGATTGATTTAAGTTTTGTATGTGACCAAATCGCCATCCATTAGATTGCTGGTGACTATTTTCCTTTCACGAATCTTCCTAGGCTTTGTGGAAATTGTTGCCCATCTTGTACCCATTTCAGGGAAGTTTAGCATGTATACAAGCACTAAAAGCACAAGAAAGAAAGCGAACAATGTGGCGCACATCACTTTTTTGTGCGCCTTTTTACCCATGTGCCTGCCTTTACCGTGAACAACCGTCTAGCATAGCACAATGATCGGTTCTATTTTACGAGGTTTGTGTGGAGCGCTACATGTACTCACATAACTGCATTACTGAATACTCGACAGAATGCATTCGATAATGAGAATTATTGCCTACCCTTCCTTTACATATCTCTTACTTGCAAAGACAACAAACGTTTCGCACACTAATGAACCATGGCTGTCTACACAAATGGCATTACAAAAAGTCTGGTATTACCCAACTTTATTACATATTGCTATATGAAGCAGTGATGCGTTTCTGTTTTAAATTCTGACGAGTTTCTAATGTAACTCCCTATACTATACGTTACGTATTATTTCCCTCGCCTTGTTTTCTTTTTATTTTGTATTATTTTTAACTGATGAGCTCATTTTTCAAGTTACAGAGATATCTGATATGTTGACATATTACTTATTTCCAAAAAAGCACATTTCGTTGTTTTTAATATTGTGACATCAACATTGTTCGCGAAAAAAAAATTAAAACAGAGAAACCGGGAATCAACCGCAAGCACCCTAACTGGATCGGTGCCTGGTGGCTGGGCTTCGTCATTTGGGGTGGCGCCATGGCACTGATGTCGCTGCCCATGTCCCTGTTCCCGAAGCACATTCGGAGGAGTTCTGCGCACGCGATCAACGAGACCAAAAAGAACGAACCCAAATCTCTGGGTGAGAAGATCGCAAGCGATGCACGAGGTGAGAGCGCTTTTCAAAGCAGGAGCGCAGCTTGACTTCGCATCTTATGGGATCATAACCAGAGGGCGTGTTACGTTCCGGTACATTCTTCGGATTCGCACGGTCCAAAAAGCCTTGCTTGCTCCTTAACCGTGAACAACGAGTGAAAGTTATGCGAGTACTGTTAGGGTGAGGTGTTAGCTGGCCTTTTCAATAAACACGATCAAACCGTAATAATTTGCGCTAATTTGTAAGAGAATTCAAAGCAGGAATTTATCAAGAAAAAAGCGTATTTTATCGCTTCAAGCGAATATGCAAAGTAATTTTGAGTGCTTCTTGTCGTCTATCCTACCGGGAGAAAACGAGCACTTTTAATTTACAAAAAAAAAAAAAAAAAAAAAAAGCTGATCTCAGGAGGACTCGTGCTTACCTGAGAAGTATTGTTGAAGTAGGCTCAAGTCCCCGTAGCAGCATTTTAGAGGGCTAGAAACTACTCAGGATTGTTCACTCATTAAAATTAGCTTTTCAGCGTGTTTCGATCTGCCACCGCGCTCGTTCAGAATTCAAATGTAAATAACATGAATGCGGTATTAAGAACGTGAACAACTATATATCACGTTTAGAGAATAAAATGACGCGTTCAACGATAAAAACGCACTAACAGACCTAATATCCCCGCAGAGTTCAAGACTGCTGTGAGCCGCCTTTCCAAGAACCCCGTGTTGATGTGGAAAATGGCAACGCTTATTTTCGTCATCAACGCCATCGGTGGCTACGTCAGTATGTTTCCCAAGTACGTCGAGAACCAGTACCGAGTCTCGGCATCAAAGGCGAGCCTCTTCACAGGTAAGTATCTTAGCATGTGTCGCCTACTGTTGGGTAAAAATTACCGTCGAGCGCTTCGTTCGTCTGAGAAAACTTCAGTTCAAAACTATCTGAGATTCATGGCAGAGCTGTCTATATTCTTCACTGTTAAAAAAAAAAAAAGAACGACGTATCTCATCCTGCACTTCGCGACCCTAATATCTGCAGACTCTTAGCACTCGGCACCACACAGTGCCCTTTTTCAGCCACTCTGTGTTCCTCACGGTTGATATTGGTTGCCAATTTGGTTCATTTCACATCAGAAACGGCGTGAATGAGAGGGGGATTACGTCCATGCAAAAATAATCCTGCATCCTTGCTGCACGTGGCTTGAACCACGTTTCATGAGACTAATATAGTGTCATCAGGATGCCATAAGAGGTGGTTGCGGCCACGGTCAAAACATGATGCCTGAACACACCTCCAGAATGATGCAGTTAACAAACAATGGTAAAAGAAGGTGGCTTACTACATGTAATTAGTTTGTTCTGGCTGTCGAGCTGATCAGAAAATGTATGGAAGGGTGAGAACACAACCAGGAAAGTTATAGCAGGCATTGCAGCTGTGGATGCTTTGCTAGAAAATTTTCTCATCCGCCGCACATTCTTTGCAGTTTATTTAAAGCGAAGTTTACATTGCCTACTTTCCCGGGTCCCGCATGGCTGCCTATAGCTGCTGCGTGATGGTTTCTGTGTGCTGTTGGGTTACTCGCTATCTCGGCGGCTTTATTTATGGATCCATATACGAAGGTTATATGAATTACTAACGAAGTGGCTTATAAAGCCCTTGTATGCTGACCAAGTATGCAGAAAAAAATTAGACTAATCGTTATAATAACTACCCTACATAAAACCTGAATGTCTAATGTCGGCTCACAGAATGTATAATTCCGGCTACTAAAGTAGGCTGATCTCTTAATGGAATGGTAAATTATATGTAATATATTCTTGGATATACTTTATTTTCTTTGATTTAGCCACTCAGTATATGTGCCCCTGGGTGTATGCCCGTTCTTGAATAATCCTCCGGAATGGACATGCCCCACTACAATTCCTACATAAAACCTTAATATTTTATGTCGGCTCGCAGGTCTCTCTAAAACACATTAACTTGTTAATAGAGTGGTGAATTATATTTCACGACTGCTTTGGTTTACTTGTATTTATTTAGACATTCGGTGTGTACCACTGGGGGTGTGCCCGATCTTGGACAATCCTTCAGAATAAGTCTGTCCCACTGTGACAGAGGCGGTACAGAATCCCTAAATGTTGCTTCATACAGCGCCTTCGGCATTGTTACTTCACTGGGAACGCGTCTCACGTTCATCCGCATGAATTGAACTTTGTATTTCGGCATAGTTTGTGAACGATGCAATGCATAAACTTCAAAATTGCAAGACAATAATGTTGTGATCTTTTGGGCAAACATAAGCATTCCATGAGATTACTCGTTGCTATAAGATGAAAGTAAACAATATTGTACGCCTCGCAGTTAGTTGTCAAGTATTTAATTGGCCACTTTAATAAAACTTCGCGTCACATAGATTGCAACATGTGTATTAGAAATACACATTTTTTATATGTTTACGACAAAATGGTCTCCAGTTTACATCCATTCCCTGCAGATGTATGTTTCAATCCGACTTCTTTTTTCATAAGATCTAGTAGCTTTGAATTCCAACTGTGCTGCTTTTTCAGTGGCGCTTTACTTGCGCAAAACCACACTGGCAAATGACGCAACAAAGCGAGATAATAAAAATCTAAATAATCTTTTTGTGCAGGACCCACGAAAGTCCTGGCCATGATGGTTGGACTTTTTCTTGGAGGAATGATCATTCGCTTCTGGAAGCCTCGTGCTCGCACAATAGGCCTGCTGGGAGCCTTCGCCGACTTCATCAACATTTCGTTCCTCTTCGCGGGCATTTTCCTCGGCTGTTCTGGCTGGCAGCTGGCGGGCACACGTGTCGAAAGTGACGGCAGGTAAATATGCTGCCAATTAGTGTCGTAGTCTGTGAAGTATTCCTAAACGAAGGTGCACTGTTGTTAGCCGATGGCAGACGGCTGAAGAATCTTGCGAGCCCCTGATGATCATAGCCAAATAAGGAGGAGAATTACAAAAAACAAATAGATACTTAACGAAAATTCGACAGTGGGCAAATTGATTAAACGTACACACATTGCGCTTTGTGTCCTTTGTTTGCGCACTTACATCAATATGGTCCGTCAGTAGTTTCTGCGCACAAATAGGAGCATATTGATACGGTTCGAAGTACAAGATGTTGGAAGAGAGCCTAAGTGAAAAAAAAAAATTGCACATTGATATATAATGTCTATTGGTGTTTTGTGGCTAAAGCGCCCTTAGGCGTTGATGCACCCACGCTGACGCCTGGTGGCACGTCTCCTCCATCACGACTACCAACGTCGATGACCATGAGCAACCGTCGTGCATATGGAAGCTGCACTACGCTGCACACGCTAGCACAACGCGAAAGACGAAGCACGTAACTGACACACTAATACAACGCGCAAGACAAAGCACGTAACTGAATCGTCACCGAGTCAAATCAGCGCGTACAGCGCGTCGTAATTGCAGCCTCCGCGATCAACTTCAGAAACATTTTCAGAGCTAATTGCGGAGGCCACGCTCCGCTGTGCTGAGTACGGTGAACGCCACTACCAACGCCACCTGGCGTTGGTAGTGGCGTTCACCGTACTGAGACCACCGAAGCGTTCACTGTCGGTGCGCGTTAGTGTCATAATGCAGTACTTCTCTTTTCTGCTCGTAGGCGGCGGCACCGCCCAGAGCAAGAGCGCGACGTGAAATGAGCCGCATCTTATCCGTAGACTTGTCGTATGTGAGTTCTGTGGCATGCCTGCGCTTTGTCACAATAAATCTGGCACATGCTTCATAGGTGAAGCGGACTAACGCGTTGCACTAACGACTTGACTGAATTGTTTAACTGACGTCTCTCTCCTGACATCATTGAAGCCATAAAATCTCATCAAGAAAAATCAAGAAAAAGATTAAAAAGTGAAAGAAAACATACATGAGCAAGAAAACCATGGTGGAGACTTGGTGCCAGCGATAATGTAATTCCCAGAGAATGTGAAAAAAAAATTAAATTATGGGGTTTTGCGTGCCAAAACCAGTTCTGATTATGAAGCACGCCGTAGTGGGGGACTCCGGAAATTTGGCCCACCTGGGGTTCGTTAACGCGCGCCTAAATCTAAGTACACGGGTGTTTTCGCATTTCGCCCCCATCGAAATGCGGCCGCCGTGGCCGGGATTCGAACCCGCGACCTCGTGCTCAGCAGCCCTACACCATAGCCACTGAGCAACCACGGCGGGTAAAAATGTGAAAAACAAAGTTGGCAAATCAGTACACGTGTTTAGATTGCTGTGTTCACGGGTTTCTTTATTACATTTCGCTACTTCTTTGTATACATCAAGGATAAACCGAGGGGGAGGGACATAAGACAAAAATGTTTCGCAAAAATAATTTTATTACAGATATTTGCTTCATTAACAGAGCAGTTACCCATACATGTCTCGCATACTTTTTTGTTAAAACGGGCCACACCAATTTGACAATGGCTGGAAAGAGTAATGCTTCACCCGTTTCAAGCGCTTTTTTGTACTCGCTTTTTTGTTACGCATGGTTCCTTATTGTCATGCCATACTATTGCATCTGCAGGCTGTCCCTGAGCAATCCGTGCAACGAGCACTGCGACTGCCCTACTGGACGCTTCCAACCTGTCTGTCACGTCGCTCAGCGGGCCACATACTTCTCGCCTTGTGCTGCCGGGTGCCTCGACAGAGGAAACGTACGTCGCCACTGCTGATCCAAAAGCTTTCCTTAAACATAGACTTACGTTACATGCACACTGTTCTCAATGATGAGAGCAAAATTAAACATTCGTAAAGCTTCTATTTATTGAACAAAGGATAATATTCTTTATAAATTGTTTATTAATATTTGTTGTTGTTCGATAGCCACATAAACACACCACCTGAGCTCGGTACACTGTATGTGAAGGGTTCACTTCATCTCTCATTTCTTCAATCATATGACAGATTACTGTGGAGGAGAGGCTGGTGGTACTATTTGTCAATATATGTAGTTTTCCTCGAAATCAGATAGAGGTTCCATAATCCGTAAAGACATCGTCACAAGAGCTCGTATACGTTTCATGGAATCTCCGTGTGAGAGGAGCCAAATGTCTACTTTGTTTCCAACATGCATATTACAAAAAAAGTATTGAATGTGAAAATCTTTTCTTTGTTCTCACTGTTATCGCATTGCTGAGGCTTTGTTGGATCTTGAAGCTCTCACTTACTCGCACGTTTTCTCGCCGCCACTGTATGTTGTATTGTTTGAAATGTAGTTAGCAGATGCTTTTTTAAAGTCAAGCTTTGTTAACCTCCTCCTGCCCTTTGGAGATAATCTCACCCATATCGACTGTGCACGTGTCTACTGACAGCAAAACGCCGCGCTTAAACAACTCCTGGAAATTGTACCAGAAGAAATTATATGTACAATGGCTGAATTCAAACCCGGTTTCTCCAGCCCTGAAGCCAGATGCTCCAGCCATTAGGCTCCGGGCGCATGCCTAAAAAAGCGGAGCAAAACACTTGTCCGAATTTCCTTCGTGCAAGCCAGTGCTTTGAGACGCTTGCTGCGTTAGCTGTATCGCATAACAACAATTTACTTACAAAAGTAAGCGCGCGCATCTTCTAGCTGTCTCTAGAGATGTTTAGCTTGTCCGGTAATCGGGTAATCGCAGGTGGACCGCGCGTTGAGGCGGAGGCGTAAACGTGAGTGGCCTGTATGGTGCTGCCACTTGTTGGCGCAGAGATCACACAGACAAAAACAGCTAATGTTGCAGTAACCAAGTGTATTCTTCGCTGCTGGTGTAAATTTTCGGCAGCAACACAATTACGCCACAGCCGAAAATTTACACCAGCAGCGAAGTAGAATACACTTGGTTACGGTAATATTAGCTGTTTTTGTCTGTTTGATCTCTGCGCCACCAGGTGACAGCACCATACAGGCCGCTCAAGTTTACGCCTCCACCCCAACACCCCAACGCCCAGTCCGGCCTGCGTTTACCCAATTGCCGAACAAGCTAAACCTCTCTAATAAAAAATGAAGTTACGGGACCTGTTTGCCGCCTAAAACAATGTCTAAAATTATTTTGTTGATTTAATTTCATGTACATTTTCAACTTAAGTCTGATATATAGTCTTTCTCTGAAGTTGTATCTCCCTCCCTCCGCTTAACCATCGGCTTCCTGGCTAATCCCGCGTAGTGGGTACGCACCATGATATAGGCAGCAAGCAAGCAAACAAATTAGCTGCATGTCTCTCATACTACTGTGACGTTGTGGCTAGTTTTAATGCGGAAACTTTATGTGGCTCCTCAAGCGGAAAATCCGGCGGCGTGGCCGGATATGTTAGAAAAAGTCACGTGGTCACAGCTTATCAACGGGAGGCGCGCGCCGCGTGGGCTGCTGGGTTCCTTGAAGCACGACCAGAGCGGTGGCGCCGGCCGCGCGGGTTAAAGAAAAAAAACCTGAAAGATCACCTTGCATGCCACAAACGGAGGCAGGCAGACAGGCAGAAGCCGTGCCTGTGTCGGGCGAAGCGAGCGCGCACCTGCACCGGCGGTTACTAGGCAACGCGAGGCGACATCGGCAGCAACTCTGCGCGTTGCCTCGTTGGTGCTGCTACAATTTCTTTCTCTATCTAGCTCTCATTTTCTCTTTCCCGCTCCCGAGCATTGCACGCGCCGAGCGCATGCTCTCCTTCCCTCTCCTTAACGTCCCATGTCAAGACAACATGTGCACGGCACGGAGAGGAGGCGAGGCACACGCCGCGCGGCGAGGTGGTCGCTAGGCAACGCAGTGACGTCATAGCAGACGCTACTTTTTACGGTTAGCTAGAACAGCTTCGCTCTTAATATATCTTTAGCGGAGGCCATTCGTCAATGATAAATAGCCCGTACAAACGAAAACGTTTGTTCATTCGGCCCTTGTTGCATCGATGGTGAGCACTATACCGGACATGACGACTAGGCTTCAACTGTTCCTATCTATGAGCCTGGAATACCTCCCACTCTTGCTCGTCAGCTTTTTCCTATTGTTATCTTACTTCACGTTATGTATTTATTTATTCTTTGTGAGGTTTTGCGTGCCAAAACCAGTTCTGATTATGAGGCACGCCGTAGTGGAGGGCTCCGGATTAATTTTGACCACCTGGGGTTCTTTAACGTGCACTACAACGCCAGCACACGGGCGTTTTTGCATTTCGCCTCCATAGAAATGCGGCCGCCACGGCCGAGATTCGATCCCGCGACCTCGTGCTCAGCAGCGCAACGCCTTAGCACACTGAGCCACCCCGGCGGGTTATGTATTTATATTTGAAGGGTGCTATACAACATTAGGCGGGGAGGGGGGGAGGAGCAGACACTGCGTGGGGGTTGCGCTGGTAATAAACTTCTTGCCTTATTCTAACTGTGCTCACGCATTTTATAGCACTTTTCTTGGCATTTGAACCATGTTTCCCACGTTTCCTGCTTCCCTAATAATGCCAATCAAAATGCAGCCATAGAATGACGTAAACGTAATACTTCTATTGTATTCATGATCAGTCTAAATTCATGCCCACTGCAGGAAGAAGGCCTCTCCCTGCGGTCTCCAATTACCCCTGTTTCGCGCTAGCTGATTCCAACTTGCGCCTGCAAATTTCCTTACTTCATTACCCAACATAGTTTTCTGCCGTCCTCGATTGGCTTTCCTTCTCTTCGTATCCATTCTGTAACTCCTCTATCGTATTAGCAGTGCTTAATTGTGGTGACAAGTTCAGCCAGTGTATGTGGGTCTCCGCTTCTTACACATGGATGTGTTCTGTTTTAGTGAGTAGCATAGAGGTTTTGCAACGACATGATTTTTACAAGGCTATTTCTGCTTAGTTTTTTTACTCAAATCAAAGTCACGTGGAAGAAGACCGTTCCTAAAATATTCTAGTTCTGCACGTCTCACGTCCTCCTCACCGGTACCGCGGTTCTCGACTACACCTCAGCGATACGGTAACGCTTGTAGGACTGAACACCTCCTCCTCTTTAGCTGGTTACTCACACTGTTTCCCTAATTGCGCCACTCGCGCGTCGCAGGGTTCCATGGATTGCTCCTGCATAACGGAAGCCATGGGCACCGACACCGACGCAGCATTACCCAACATGGCTACCGGATTTTGTGACTTCCCCTGCCAAAACCTATTCATCCTTGTATCTATCATCAGCTTGGGAAAGCTGATATCTCAGCTTTCTCGGGTAGGATCAACGCTCATCACACTCAGGTATCCTTTTACACTGTTTTCAATTTGCCTGTTCGAGCAATTTTCGAACTTTTCGCAATGATAATTTGTAACATATTATTACTGGAAGCGGGAACGTTTGATAATACTTTGTGCCGAGGCCCGGGTGTGTTACATGATGGCTTTGAGTTGACTACGAATGAGTAAAAAATGTCAGACACGTTGGACGACTTCACTTCAGGGAAAATGACCATTCTGAAAATGTCTGACGAGAGCCCGAAAGTTAGAACTGCTTGATAGTGCAGATTGTATGGCATCCGTTCGAACAATATGGACGGGACCGCACAAATTTGGAATCGAGGCAATAACGTCTACATATCTATCCTGGACAGAAAAAGGTTGAAAAAGTAAATATTCGTATGCACATCTATTTATTAAGCATTATTTGTCAAATTGAATCAGCATGGATCGTGTGTGGATTCTATGCTTGAGAACCAATTCATGAGGCTTACTTTGCCCGGGAGTTCCACACGCAGTGCAATTTGGAGTTTAGCAACACTCCAGTTACTTTTGCGCTCGCCCCTTTCTTCGACACGAAGTTTCTGTAACCCATGCATGGATATTTCAAGTTGGCGGTTACAGCAAGCTTGGCAACATTCTGTCCAGTCCTACTGCACGTCAAATTGATTAACATTGATTAACAGAAACGTGATATGGTATTTGGCTGCGGTTACTTTTACACTGAAGCACCGAGAGCATCGAACCCAGTTTTTGCCAACCCTTAAATTACTGAGTGGTGTCGCAGTTAACACAGCGTTTGTTAATCAAAACGAGCGTGTCTAACTTCAAAAATTCATGATTTCTCTCGATGTTGAAAATTAAGGGTGTAGAACTCCGACGACTTCGAATACCGGCAACAACCGGAGCTGAGAGGACAATTTCTTGCACAGTCGTAATATAAAAAATTCTGAGGCTTTACGTGCCAAATCCACGGCATGATTATGAGGCACGCCGTAATGGGGGACTCCGGACTAATTTTGACCACCTGTGGTTCTTTAACGTGAACCCAATGCACGGTACACGGGTGTTCTGCATTTCACCCCCATCGAAATGCCGCCGCTGCGGCAGTCGTATTATGGAGCTTCGTTCAGCCCCCCATGGTATATAAAATTTAGGGTACCACTGAATGCTTTCTTTTTCTGTGTGAAGAACATGTATCTTTGTTTTATTATTGTCAAAGAAAATTCACCGAAGATAGACTCAAAGTTTGATGTCGTGCTCTTACGCAGGTGTGTTGATCCAGCAGACAAAGGAATAGCAGTCGGAATGCTCGCCGGCTGCTTAAACTTCCTAGGTAAGAAGAGCGACAGTTGACGTTCGATAAGTAGTACGTGTTGCGCCAAGTATGAATTTCTATACATGTCAATGTTGATCGTTTACATAGCGTGAAAAAAAAAAAAAAGAACAACACCGCTGCGCCTGCCACCATTGCTGGTCTTGCGGCAAGACTTAAGTCAGTGTGTTACTAAAATGACCATAAAGTCAGCCTACTATACACGATTTGTCAATTTACATTTTCCTTACTTGACCAAAATTATACAGTGATTTGATTTTATGCAATACACCGATATTAGTTTTAGTATGAAGATAAACTTTCATGTTCTTGATTTTTTTTTATTATGTACCAAAATAAAAAGTAACGATGATGACAAACTGTACGCCTATGCACGCTTTTGTGCTGTGTATACAGCTTAACTTCTCATTGTTAAAAAGAAGAAAAAAGAACTACGGTAATGTAAGCTAAGCCCAGCCACTTTATTTGGTATGCGGCTTTACCTACTTTTCTTGACTACTTCGTCATTGTGCAATCTATATTTTTTTGCTAGTCTCAATCAGTATATCTATAGAGCACATTGATGAAACATAACTTTGAATATATATAGAAACTTTATTTGGCTGGAAATATTTTAAGTATAGCGGTGGTGGGAGCCCCTCAGTCCAGGGCCCCCACTGACCTCTGCCACCTGCCTGACCTGGCTAATTAAGGACTTTTGTCCTGCCAAGTCGGAACGGGCGAGCTGTGCCTCCCACTGCTCCATAGAGATAATATTAGTTGGTCTATGAGGGTGCTTAGTACACTCCCAGGTTGCATGTATTAGTGTAGGTATGCCACCGCACCAAGGGCACGTGGCCAAGCTTGTTCGAATGAATTATCCTGGTTATACAGCAGCAGTGATGCCACAAGAGCGTGTAAGCTGACGACGGGGCACACTATCGTACAGCTGCCTGTCCCTGTATGGTGTAGTATTCGGGAGTCGTGGTCTCGGAGCCCGACGTCAAACTGAGGGTCGCTCTCTAGACTACGCCACCGGTGCGTCACGTAACGGGTAGATGGCTTACGCTACCGGGGCGTCACACGGAGGCTTAGTGGGCCCACGCCGTCGTCCGAGCAGACTTGACGAGGGTTGCTTCTTGTGCGATGAGTACGAGGTCGAGAGGTTGGGGAAACGGAACAGGGGGTTCATTTACATAGGAAAGGTCAACCTATTTACAGGACATGGGGATACACGCACTGGTCGGAGTACGGAGCGCAATACATCGTAGCCTGTCAACGCTACTACATCTGAGCAGACTACATCGTTCTGGGAGAGCACACTCTACATGTTAGAGCAGATGGCATAGCACTCCAGATGAGCCGCAAACGTCCGCTTAAACGCCCTCTGGCCTCCCTAGATCCATAGGCCAGGGAAAACTGCGGGCACACCTTCCTCCAACTGGAGCGTCGAAAGTCACCTTAGGTACCGCCTTGAGGGCGAGGGTAACGCATAATCATTCCGGCGCCTTTGTTTCCTGAACACACTTAGAAAAGTAGCCTCGGGCGCACACGGCTCACTGTCCCAGAGAAAGGTGTGGATGCTCGTAAACAGGGCGTGTCACGCTTGACTCATTTAGCGCGTCTTCGCTCTTGGATGGCACAGGAATCAGCTGGTTCGTCTGTCGAACGGCCGTGGCGGCTAGCAGAGGCCATAACGAAACGGCGTAGAACGCACTTTCCCAAGAGTTTCTCGGTCCCAGCGTCAAGGTCCGCGACCAAGTGGCATCCAGCAACCACGTATTCGTTCAAACGTGTCTGGCCATGGTGTCGCCGCTGGTCTTTCCCGTGGAACGTGTTTTCAACTTCACGAAGCGATTCATCGCAGGAAAGCAGGGGAGGGTTGAAGGTCGCTGCCCTCACTGACGTTCGTAACAACGGGGCTTTGAACTTTTTCTATAGACAGGCTTCATATTCCTAAACATGAAATTTATAATGTCGCTGGCGCGCCAGACGCATGGTCAGAATTAAAGAGAAACCCTTTACTGTTTATTGTCGAGCCATATGGCCGCAGTATTCCGCGGCTTTGGTAGTATTCCTGTACGATGACAAAAGGCACAGGACGAATGGAATCTCGCGCACCTGCCAGAGCTAGCAGGGTCGCGGTAGGCGACCGAAAGCAGCTATCTGTATCACGTCATGGCATGAAAGCAGGTCTATAGCATTATAAACCCCTGAAAGCTTTACTCGCCTCTGCAAGAAGGCGCTCAAGCATGCCGTACGGCCTTTTGTCTTGGAATAGTACATCTGAATGCCGGATAAGCCGGATTTCTTCCAGCTGCTAGTCAGACAAACTAGTATACGTGTACACATTATGGGTAGAAACTCAGTTTTCTTCAAGCAGCACCTCTCTCTCACAGGGTCTTGAAAGTATAGATACTTATCACTTTCTCGAAAGTTTCCCCCAAAATTTCCGCCTCTATTACACCGTGTGAAAGTGGATGTACAGAAAGCTGGTGCGGACGTTAGAGAAGTACTACCACCCCAACTGACGTCAGACGACGTTGCACAAGCACCACCACCACAAGCGACGTACGTCACGCGCGCATACACGTGACCGGAAGTGCAGCATACATCCTCATTTTTTTCTAGGCCGTACGCCAAGCGCAAGTGCCTCATTGAACTAAATGAATGTTTAAAAGTAAATTGTGTCAGAAAATGAGTGAAGTACGACTTACAGACAAGCTGCAGACGTGATAGCGTCGGATGGTAATACGAATATACCAGAAAACATAATTCTGTTACCAGGAAACTGAAAGGCGAAGCCCTTTACCAGCTGCCGTTCGAGCCGTTGGAGGTCCATCTTCATTTACCCTTACTCTTGTAGGCCCTCCGCCTGGTGCAAGTGCGTTATTGAACTAATTGATTTTCTCAAAGTAAAATGTGTCAGAAAATTCGTAGAGTACCACTTACACACCACCTGCAGACATGATAGCATCGGATTGTAATTCGAATATACGAGAAAACATAACTCTGTTAAGCGGAAACTCAAACAAAAACCCCTTTTCCAGCTGCCAGTTTTTAGGTGAGCACGCCACGAAAAATCCCCACCAACTGGAGAATAACAGCTTGCTGTAAAACTAGAAAGGACATCTCAAATATCAGTGTTCAAAATCGAATTGTGATTCTCTACAGCCAGGTTGAGCGCTTTGGCGCATTCACTGTTGTTGTCCTAGTGAGAAGAAACAGCAGCATTTTCCAGCGCGCTGAGCCGTGAGCTACCTCCTACTTGCAAGCGCTTCTATATGCATTCTGGTTTGTTTCTTCAATTCGTGCATTGCTGTACACCCTTGCGTTTCGCAATTGTACATCTAAACGCTGAATACGTCGGATTTCTTCCAGCTACTAGTCAGTCAAACAGGTATGCGATGTGTACATTATAGATAGAAACTCAATTTTCTTCAAGCATAACCTTTTGCTCACAGGGACTTGAAAGAATACACATGTATCGCTTCTCGAAAGCTTCCACAAAACTAGAAAGGAAATATCAAATATTTCTGACTGCTCAAAACCTAACAGTGATTCCCTATATCCAGGTTGAGTGCTTCGTCGCATTCAGTGTTGTTATCCCAGTGAGAAGGAACAGCAGCATTTCCCAGTGCGCTCAGCTTTGAGCTCCCTCCTACTCGGAAGCACGTGTATATGCATTCCGGTTTGTTTCTTCAATTCGTGTGTTGCTGCTACGGCAGTATATTGCATCGCCGAGGAAGTGGATAGGAGAAACTGTGTCCACGCAGTTTAAGAGGCGACATGTCATACACGAAAAGAGACCACCAACCACGTTTCGTAAACATAACCTACACAGCACATGTCCTTACAGAATATCGGCAAGAAAACAATGACGGCTAATTATGATGCAAGTGGATAAAATATCGACCTGGAAATAGGGGGCAAAACAATACTTGAACATTTCAACGCCATAAAGTTGAGGACGGAGCTGGCGAATGACAAAGCCAATTCCAATGCTATGTAAAAAATCGAAAAAAAAAATTCTTCTCGGTTTTGAGTGCTCTAAAATCCCTTTGTAAAGAGCGATATTTAGTGAGGAACAACTACGCTCCACCTAGATTGCCTCACTTTATTTATTCCCGAACGTTTCCGAGATAACTTGCGGCTACGCCAACACCACGTCATTTGCTTGTATGCACTAGGGTGTCCCTTGGCACAGTGAACGCGATGGCTCGAAAGCATAGCAACGCTGATGATTGGAAAAGCACTGATAAAAACTGAGGGTACATGGTTCAGCTTACTTGGGAAAAGCATTTCTATAATGTTGCACATCGTACGGCATTAGAGGACACCGCAGACGTGCGAGGTTTAACATAACGTCGGAACGTATACAGTCTGCAGGAAGGATTGGTGATACGGAGGCAGCCTTTCAGACATCGCTCTTATTAGTTTTCAAACACTTCGAGAGGAGAAGCAACTCCTTCGCGATTTCCTACCAACAAGCAGTACCGTATAGCCATACCAGAGTATATTAACATTTGCTTCACCGACCGTAGTTGCTGTTCCTTCCCCTCAACTGCGCATGAGCGGCAGATATATATTTCAGCATATTAGATAGTTTTAGCATAGTGTTACCGGCCTACCATTACTAATACCAATACCGGCGGCCATTATTGCTCATGCGCAGTTTGTGTCGTCAACGCTAGTGGAGCTCTTTATGCATCATGTGTTAGACACTGGTCAGCAGTGCTATAGATCGCTAGATTAGTCATATAGATAGATAAATAGAAGGTATGAAAGGCAGGGAGAATAACGAGACGCTCGTTAGAGAAAAATATCACCAAAGGTCTCCTTCTTCGGCAGTGTCCACGCAATTCTGTGTTACACTGCAGGTTTGGAGTAGAGAGTGAAAGGTGCAGCATAGTGAGAAAGGTACACTGTAGATTGCAGCTTGGAAAAACGGTTGACTGCTGGGGTGCGCTGCGCATGTGTTAGGCGAAAGAGTGCCAAGTCCGCTGGAACTAATGTCGACAGTATAAGTTAAGGGTTCCCCTTTCTCGGTACCTTCGCTCTTTTGTATATTTATAGACAACAAGCCGATGTAGATTCATCTAAAGAAATCAACTCTACCCCTCACCCCGCCCTTCCCCGCTCTCTTTATTTAAACAAGGTTATAATAGGAGATGCGTACTCCTGCATTCAAACGTATATGATAAAAGAAGAACCACTTTCCGAAGAATAAAGTCATGGCGATATGCAAAGGCACCCAAGGCAGAGTTCGTGTGAACAGTTCACGAGTCGTGACACATCTAACACGCAAGAGCACAAGCTTAATGCTTTCCAACGGTCTTGCAGCAGCTGTAAGAGAAGTTTTTACCGAATTGTAGTCTATCTTATAAAAAAAAATTCATCAATGAAATATCAGAGGTTCGCACAGATGAGCGCTGAATAATCTCAGTTTACGAAGCGCTCCAACATAAGGAAACACAAAGACGCTAGATTCACCTCTGTCGATGTTGAGCCATCGTCGTTAGCATACAAGGTTATTCTGAGAATCTCTATCCTCAAAACCTAGAGATGATAGCCATGCATTACTCCTCTTTCTTCAACTTAAAGAAATCGTTTTAAGGAAATCCCTGTGGAACATACTGCGGGACCTTTCCTGGCTTCATATTTAAGGTGAACGGAGAGACAGAAAATGAAAAAAAAAATATATATATATATATATATTAAAACTTTTTATAAAGAACCTTATATAAAGTTCTTCGTCGCTCCCTCATGAGTTTCTTGACTGCAAGAATAACGTTTCTCATGCTGCTTCTAAGAGAATGTTCTCGGTTGCAGGGGCGATTCCGTACCCGCTCATCTACACGGCCATATTCGACGCCACCTGCCTCGTGTGGGAAGACCGGGGTGGTCGCCGGGGCAACTGCTCCTTCTACGACGTCGACAAACTGCGCGTCGCCTACCACGCCGTCACGATCATCTTCATGACCCTCGGGCTGGTGTGCCAGCTCATCATGTCCTACTACGCCAAACGCGTCACAGACATGTACGGTGAAGCGGAACTTCGCGAAGGAGACGCCGCTGCGTCCAAGGCAGGGAACGGTGCGCTGGAACTGAACGCTATCAACGGTGCCCCCGCGGGGAAGACGATGCCGACTAGCTCTTGAACCGCAACGCGCGTTTCCCTCTCAACTTGTTAGTCACACGTGAAAGGCGGGAATGGCTGGCGCGATACGTAACGGTCAGCTTACGCAGACCGTCGTGTGTAACAAGACTCGGCGCCGCGGTGGCCATGCCGGTGGCATGGCCCTTCATCAAAAGTTCGCGACCTGATCACCATTCGAAAGTCATGAAGCAAAAGAAGTCACCGCTCAGTCAAATTCGCGGCGCCATAAAGTCGTAACTGAGAAAAAAAAAAAAACAGAAGCGTGAAAGAAGCAAGGGCGAGACAAGTACACAGGACTGGCGCTCACTTCTGTTTTTCCTCTCAGTTATGAACCAACTGGCCCAAGAAAATGTTCTACTAAGCCATCAAGTCACGCCTCAGTCTAGTCTTTGTGATATGTGTTACCCCTACATCGCTACTACGACGTCCTGTAATGCGTTAGCAACCTTATCTCGTCTAAAGGCTTAAATAAGGAAACCATGTACTGCTCACAAGAAGTACCACTTAACAGCAATAAACAACTTTGTCACCTAATATAGCGAAACGCAGGAAGCGCTTTGGTGTCAACACAATATTCGCATAAAACAGCATTTGCATTGGTAGTCTGGTTAATAATCATCAGCAGTGTAGAAAATGGAGTGCTGGTAAGTCCTAACTGAAACATCAATGCAATGCACCACAGATTTTGGAGACGTATTTCTACAATGTGGTGGTAATAAAGTACACAATTTTTTATAGATGTCTATTACTTCATTACGGCTCGGCTCTATATTTCCGCACTTGCACTAAATTTATAACTGCAGTGTTGACTAGTAAAAACTTCTGAAACAGTTCACACCACTCTGTTCTATGTCTTGCAAGTGGCATCCGCCTTTTCCTGTAATCCAGCTGATTTGACGA
Organism: Dermacentor silvarum; assembly: GCF_013339745.2. Lineage (NCBI taxonomy): Eukaryota > Metazoa > Arthropoda > Arachnida > Ixodida > Ixodidae > Dermacentor > Dermacentor silvarum. Next base: position 35,689,592 of record NC_051161.1, on the reverse strand, counting down.
ACTTGTGACATTTACCACGGTCATACGTCTGTCTGCATTTAAAATAGATTACTCCATATATAAGCTTGCATTAAAGGGCCCGATCCGACAGCAGGCAGAAAACAATAAGCCAGAATTTATTAACCGAGGGCGGGGTGCAGCGTGGATTAACGGCGACAATTGTAGTCGTATAGCGTCACACAAATCAGACCAGCTGATTTGGGAGCATCAACGCAAAGGCTTTTTCTCAAGCGAAGTAGGCCCATGTATCGAGCGAGGTAGAACCAGCCCCCAGCGGAAGTGAATGGATAGCGCGACAAATGCTGGTAGGCTGAGCATCTTATTTGGCGCTACATAGTGGCTCACGCAAACGCGTTATATACTCTATCGCGTACGACGCTTCCTGTCGGGTGATCAGGAGCCCCGAGAAATGCACTAAGCGTGTTTCCGCCATAGGTTGCGCCAGCCTCGGTGGTGTTGCTCGGACCGGTGACAACCCTGGTGAGAGCCCCGTTATGACCGTCATCAGTGCTCGTATGATGATGATGATGATGATGATGATGATGATGATGATGAAACGGCGCGGGGACAAAATTAGTAATCTAACCTGCTTGACCTAATTAAGCTTTAACACGTATACGAGTATCTATTGCAGTCTAGCATTTTGCCTATCTCTCCGGGTTTTCTCTCTTTCGATAAAACCGCTATCTCTATATATTGTACATTTACCTATACATGTAATGACCCCCGCTCTATCCATCCCTTCGCCGCTTCTTTTCCGCCAATACTCCAAACTTCTCTTGCTGACCTCGACCGTTGGCCAGTTAATGCTTCCATCTGCTTTGAATATGAGCGCTTCTTAAATGTGGACAGTTCTCTATACGGTACTTGCTGGGTGAATATCTTAGCATTCCATTACGATGAGCTAAGTCGTTTCCAGACTTTAAATACAGAATTCCTCATCCTGTTTGCCCACAAAAAGCGCCAATAGGCGGCAGTTAATTGGTATACTGTCTACAAAATGAGGCAATACAACACGAAGAGAATCACAAAGGAGAAGCGCTGACTTTCATGCAGTAGGGTTATTGAAATGCTTCTGGGCTTTGATACGAAGAAGATGGTCGAAGTCTTGTATTATCGTAAGGTTTCTTTATGTGTACCATTCTAATGTCAATTACGTCTTCGATTGAAACAATGGTACAGTTGATTTTTAAGCAATACTTAGTTCCACCTAGGTGTGCAGCCATACTTAGTGCCACCTTTCGTGACATGTCGTTTTATGTGACGGCTACGTCGCGATTTGTTAGAACATCTTGTGCCTCACGGGCCTCTAGGTACTTGGCTATAGATGCTGCAAAAGAAATTCGTTGATCATTGCGCATCTGGTCTCAGGTGGTGGCATAATTTGTGAACTCTATGTATAGCATATCCTGCTCTTGGACTACTACGGACACGTGACTGTAGCTTATACGTGTGCAGCCAAGCGGCTTCAGGACCTTCGGTTGACGGCGCTTGCTTGTCGGCGCGACATAGATGTCATACATTTGCAGACGCCACAACGGAAGCTCGCCAATGTCACCTGTCCTTGTCTCAGTCAGATAGCAGCGCACTCTTTGGAACGCTATCTAATGTGTTGCGAAACAATAGACGTCGAAGGAGATTGCCATGTATAGGCTATACTACACGTATGGGTCCCATCCCACCGACACTCAGCACTCCCAAGAGTTTCTTGTCACGCACGCACGCCCGCACGCACGCACGCACGCACGCACGCACGCACGCACGCACGCACGCACGCACGCACGCACACACACACACACACACACGCGCGCGCGCGCGCGCTTCTAAAGTCCGTTTATTATCATCATATCTTTTTGCGAACCAAGAAAAGCTGCAATGGCTGATGGGTAGAAGAAGGCGATGAGAAAAAAAGAAATACGAGGATATAGTAAAATCACAGGAAAAAGATAACAGCAGAAAACGAGAAATAAGGAGGACTACACTACAGGTCACAATACAACGCTTTGAAATATAGAGAGACGTTAAATAAACATGGTAGCTGAAAGTTAGCGCTCGTCCTCTGATTGTGTAAATTTTTTCTCCTCGTGTCATTTGTCCGTGATCACATCACTATAAGGAGGCTTTGCCTACTAACCCACTAGCAGAGAACTCTACTTCTACGACTCAAAGCCGCCATTACAATGTATGCAGTCGTTCCTCCTACACGGAAGTCGCGACCAACTGACGTGAGAAATGAAAGAACTTATACACCGCGTGATAGAAACAGGCCACGGGATTTTTTTTAAATGTTTACCCGGCCATTGCAGGCGACCTTGTAAGCGTAATATGTGACGCAAGCAAGGCTATCAGTGCATAATATGAAGAAGACTTCTGCATCCCAATTGCACTCTCAAAGACAAAAGTTATGAAGTAGCTTCGCCTTCTGGCACGCACACTTTTGTTAGCCAAGTGGAATACCATCCACATAAAGTGCACCAGGCTGCACAAACTAAACAGTTGGCTGCAACTCCGGCCTCCACCCGGATTGCATCAACGCGGAGTATATGTCTTCTGTGTCGGTTGTGGTTGGACGTTGCCTTCACGAGAGCCTATTCAGCACCAATCGGAATGGCTGGCAGTGTTAGACGTGATGTCTGCGGCTGCGAGGACCACATAAGACTACCTATTGTGCAACTGTCCTGTATTTGACATACAAAGACATGCAATGTCCAAGGCATTGCGCTGACTAGACGTGATCGTCCACCGATCGTATACAGGCGCTACTGGAATACCTTCCAAACCAGTCATTGGCCCAGAAGGGAATGAAGATGGTTTTTGAAAATTGCTGGCTGTCCCTCTCTGTTTGGTGCCCTGTCGCCCTTTCTCAGCTCAGGGTAGCCAACGAGGTGTCTTCCTATAGTTGATAGGCCTGTCACATCTCTATCTTTGCTTTCTGTTTGAATCACTTTAAATGGGAGCTGAAATAGAAGCATTGCTTCCGGAAATAGGCACATGAGTGGTCATAGCGGGAATTGAAAAGTCAATATTCGAGCGGGTGCGTTGTGCTCAATAGTGACGAGGTGCACCTACTCTAAAAGAGCTGAGCTGGCAATCTATTTTTTTTTTCGCTACCAGAAGCAAACGTGCCGCCCTCCAAACAAGCAGAGTAAGAAGTCGGAAGACCGGCGTCCCGATTGCTTACACACAGAATCACAATGAAAAAAAAAGAAAGAAAACGACGAAAGTTTGTTTTTTCTCTCAAGAAGCCACTTCCAAGAAATCCGCGGCTCCGTCGCGAGCACACAGATAAGTTCGCGCTGCGTATTGGGCACAGGGCAAGTGGACCGATGCCAGAATACTCGAAAAGCGTATCGCCGATCGGTGTGCTCCATCGGCCCAAACCACACGAAGGAAGCGAGGGCGATAACGTGAAAAAGTAGGCAAAAAAAAGGTAAAACAATGGCAGCCTTGGAACATGACGAGACCTAACTCCTGCGCGAGGATCGAGAGCGAAGACGTGAGTGTCACGTGCAAAGGCTTGGTGAAACGTGTTGACACCATATCGGCATATTCTCCCACCTGGAAGAATGAAGGTAAGTGGACGACTTCAGCGCTCTCCATAGGAGAGCTTTCTTGTGGATTTACTGTAGCTGTTAGGCAACCTTTCTGTAAACCTGAGGCATTAGGTTCCGCAAACAAGCCTTTATTAGAAGACACGGCTTCTATTGCTTTCCGCGTTACATCACAGTGAACAGGCCGACGTCATTTTACGGGAACTGTTTCGGGAGGATTTGTCCCGACTTACATATATTAGAATAAGGTTTGTAAGAATATCGGCAGTAACCGCATTGAGGTGGCAAAATAGCGAAGATCGAGAGTGTGTCACAACCATGCAATACACAGGAAAGATGGTGGGCTGGCGTACAGATGCTAATTAAATCGTTGTGTACTATTTTGCCTTGAATGCGCAAATGTCTTGCAGCAAATTACAGTTATATGCAAGAGTTGAACATCGTGGTGTGCTATATCTGATGATTACAATGATTCTTGTGGGAAGAATGGCTGCCGATGAGAACTCCGTTTCATGTTAATTCTTTTGTAATCGGTCACTCTTGTCTAATATCACCTGGCTCAAGACTCATGTGCTAGTGTAACCAACTCGGATTTCAGTATCAATTTTGACATCGTATGACCGTAATGAGACACATCGTCTGCTAAACAGAAAAATAGAGAGTACTACATTACTGCCATAAAAGAAATCTTAATCAATGAAACAAAATGCTAAAAAAACAAGCAAAGCCCACTTTCATATATTTCATGTTACATATATTCAAGAGTATGAGTTTCTGAAAACAGTCGACTGAATAAAGTAAATGATCTCTCGGTTCACTTATGGAAAGGAAACTGCACTCCAGATCGCAGCGCAACAGTTAATTTTGCTCACGCAGCAATGTTGTCGCTAATTAGCGCTGAGAAAAGAAGCAACGCAACGGCTCTATTACTCCACGCTAAAGTTGACAAGTCATTGCAAGGCTACAACCGTATGTTTGCAAGCGGCAGTGTTTGTACGAACACTGATTGATCGGTCGAATATTGATCGAGCGATTGCTTGACTGTGTGAGCGTGTCAGTTGGTGTATGCTATAGTTGTCGAAAGACTGAATGTCTATCGGTTGTCGCGGCAGTGCGAGAGCCCCCGTAGCAGGGGAGGGAGCATGTCAGCGCATAAGCAACGACAACATCGTCTTCCTCTCTTAGGACGGCTGGCGGATGTGACGAAACAGTCGGCCCATCGACGCCCGACGCTCAAACGCTTTGTCCCTCGAGAGCGGACGCCGCTGCTGGCCGGAGAAAAAGAGAGCAGACCGAAGAGGCCGCAAGCGTGATAAACGGCGGGAGAGCGTAACAGGGGGGAACCTCGGCGGCCCGTCGAGACGCCACTTCTCATGAATGCTCACAAGCAGGGCAGTCTCAACGCCGAAGGCAGCCACGATGCCGGCGGCGTGCACGGGAGAGCGGCGCCGGAAGCAGCGGAAGCGCCTGCGCCGAAGAAGGACCAAGATCAGGCGCGGGATTCGACGCAAGGCGCCGAAAATGACAGCGACTACCTGTGCGGCGTTGGCAACTACAGGCCGGACTGGCTGCAGAGGTTCGCCACTTCCCGTTACTATGCCCTCGTGTTTGGTTTGCTGGGCATCTTTCAGGGTGCCTACCGTACGTACCTGGTCGGGACACTGTCTACCGTGGAGAGGCGCTTCTCGCTGTCGAGTCGCGCCTCTGGCATCATAATGATTGCCGACGACCTGAGCCCCATCGTGGCCAACCTCGTGATGATGGTGTGCCTGAGGCGCACCAGCAAACCTAACTGGGTGGCCGGAGGCATGCTGTTCTCGCTTCTGGGAACCATGGCGAGCTTGCTGCCATACGTGGTCTACGGTCCGGGAAAGCACCTTCTGGGAGACTTCCAGACAGTCGGTGGCGTCGCCACCCAGACGACCCAGTTCTGTGGCACTTCGGATGACGAGGCGGCTGCGGCAAGTTGCAAAGCAACCAAGGAGGACGCCGCTTCACTCGGGCCTTTGCTGTTCTTTTTCATGGGTAACTTCCTGAATGGACTGGGTGGCTCCGCTTACTACGCCATCGGGACCACTTACATGGACGACAATGTTAAGAAGAAGAACTCGGCTCTCTACTTCGGTAAGTGCATGATTATTCTTTATAGTTTTTAGAAGTAGAACCTTTGTCAAAGGCAGCAAATTCGCTGAAGCGTCAGCATCCATGAGTCGCTACTGCGTCATGTCATGCCCGTGGAGCTCCTGGTACTGGAGTTATACAGCAAAACTCGGAGATGGTTTTAATCAGTGTGGAGAGAAGAGAATCTCGACTATACACGTCCTGTCATGCGCGTAGTGGCTTGGTTTCTTTTGAAAAAGGTTGTGCGCCCGTATAAGCGACCATAGAAGACAAGCCTGTAATCTAAATGCCATGATTTTACTTGAACTTACAGCAGCGAGTTAGATATTCGTCGTGAAATGAATGAGTCGAGAGAAATCTTTCCATTGGTTCTGATTAGACATTAGCTCCTGCTCTTTGAACGTCGCACCTCCCCAGGAAGTCATGTTTGGTTAGTGCAGATTTCAAAACCCGTAACCCGCCATAGCTTCCTTGTTCCACTATAACAAGGACTAACGCACGTATACGTTACCATCTTTATTCACTCTTAAATGACGTTGATTACAAGAAAACAGAAGAAAAGAAAAAAGAAAAGGCAAGGACAGTTTTACATGCAGTGCATTATTTTTGTGACATAACTTTACAGTTTGCGCTGCTCCAAATTTGCGTATTGTAACGCTGCACGAGCCACTTTCGCTGTGATGAAGCTATGGGAGTAATCAAACATTGTATCGAAGGTAATTACAGTTATTGCGGCTTAATTGGGTTAATTGTTGACTGATTACTGCAAGAACGATTTTATTAAATTGCAGACGTCTCATTGGTGCTGGTAACATTAAGTCTCGTGATAACACTTCAAAAGTATGATTTCTGATATGCTATGTACTGTGCCGCCATCAAGGACTGCACTAATTGGTGCGATACTACGCTTCAGCTATGTGGAACGCTCGTCGCATTGGGAAGATGCCAGTGCTTGTTGAGCTCAGCATTGTTAAGCAATAACTTAAGGCAATTTTCTCACCACCGTGGCTCAGTAGCTGCGTCTTACGGATATACTAAACCCAAGGTCGTGGGTTGGAAGCCCCCCTACAGCGGCCCAATACATATTGGAAGAGGGCAGCAAAAGCTTTCGAGGTTAAAATTATTCTGGATTCCTTTATTACGGCGTCTCTAACAGCTGTTGTATTGCTTTGTCACAATAAAGTCGATCAATTAATCAGTTAGGAGGTCTTGGCCAGACAAATTGTGAAAGAAGAATAAGTTTGCTAACTTGCAGATAGCTTATCGCCTTCGACAGCACTTTTCCGCATCCTCCCTGTTTCCGGGCTAGAATGAAAGGCGGGGGAATTTAAATAATAATAACAAAAAGAACACTTCAGTGGACTGAGTTGCCGCTGTTATCGCTTCCGACTTGCAACACCATGTGAAGCCAGAAGCTGGCATAAGAGTTGCGATCACGAAGGGAGTAGGCACGATGCCAGCTCCACACAGCCGTCACTAGGAGTCCGCTAGTAAGCAGTAGTTTTCGCTTGTGAATGGTTTTTTTCGATAGACACGTTGCAGACAAGAACGTCAGGCGCACACGCCGGCTCTAACGTCACACTACATGCAGTCAAAAAAAAAAAAAAAAAAAAAAAACATAGAGATTTTTTCCCATAATTTTCTCTCTTCAAAAAAGGTTGGCCATGTTTACAAAAGTTATTTAGCACCGATGGTTGTTTCAAGCGGTTAACAGGGAAGAAAAATAGAAGTGTCAGCGTACTCGTCTGCTCTTTTTGTCCCCACCACACCTATTAGCAAATCTAAAGCTTGCCTATACACATAGCTTGTAAAGCACGACGCGGAGTAGCTACCGCTAAGCTAGAGTCACTTTAACTGTATGGGCAAGAGGGACTTCGTTCGTGTTCTATGAAGTGAGCTAATGCGTTCCTTGGGCGTAATTATCGCAGGTATGAGAGAGTACATTGGTATAGATTTTGTTGAGAGAAGAAACTAGTTGCTCGTATTTGGATGGGGGTGCAATGCAGAAGCGCTTCTATACCGTGAATTGGGTGCACGTTAAAGAGCCCTAGGTGGTCAAAATTATTCCGGAGTTCCCATCTAAAGCGTTCCACATATTCAGATCGTGTTTTCATTTGTAAATCCCCAGAATTTCATTAAAATATTGATTGTTACACACGTTTTTAGCATTTCCCTGCCTGATGTTATTCTCCTAAAATGATTGATAGTGGAGAAGGAGCTGTTCGTTATTTGGCTGGTCTTCTTGACTTTACGTTAAACTCCAGATGAAGTTTTATTGTACTTCGTCATTTACTCTACATGAGGGGAAAAAAGCAGGGAGGGGGGGGGGGGGGGGGCGGAGGTGGAGGTGCTTTGTGTCATAGAGTTCCTCTTTATATATTACGGGTGTTTCTCGAAATGTGATTGCATAACAATATTTCGTGGGTGAAGTATGTCGCGAGTCCCTGGTTTCTACTGCTGACTAATACGAATTCGTCATGGATTGCAAACAACCGTATAACAACACCCTGTGATCGCGTTACTAGTCTGGCTAACAATATCTAACTCTTTGTCAACACGAAAAACTAAATAATGGTACAAATTAATGCTTACAATTATGCACCCACCATTCTTAAAAGGTTTTACAGATTGCTGCTTTGGTCGAAGTTTCCTGAGGGGCGTGCTGGAAGTTTGAATCTCGTGAAAGTGCCTGCGTTCAAAAGCTGTGAGAGCGTTAGCGCCACTGTTATTGACAATTAATGTGAATTTCTGTACTTTTAAAGCTGCACAACGCGAAAAGACAAGGATATAAGGCAAGACAAGGCGGGACTAGCGCTGTCGTGTTCTTGTTTACCTTTCGTCCATTTTTTTTCGCGCTGTGCAGTTTTAATATGCAGTCTTACAAACTCTCCCAAGCTTCTGTGTTTCAGTAATGGTGTAGTTGCCATTGCGACTCAGAATTTAGTGGTCTGCATACTTTTGATAAACGCTGCACACACACTTATTTGCCTCTTCATTTGCGCTTAGGGTCCTTGTATGTCTTCCGTCTCCTGGGACCTGTCTTGGGCTTCACACTGGCGTCGCTTAGCCTCAGCTACCCTGAAGAAATGAAAGGTCAGTGTGTTTTTCTTGAGGTGCTTATTGGAGATCACCGTATGATTTGTTCCATGTCCTATAGTATCGTGCGTCACTGTGTTGCGGTAATGAGTTCACGAGTTCATATTCAAGCACAATCACAGTGGGAAAAACAAGTGGTTGCTGGCATGCGAATACCAGCGAAAAGCCAATAACGATATGCCAAGAACGAAAGGAACGGTTAATAAAAAGAACAACCATAAGTTATTCCATGGTATGAGTTATGCACTTGGATCAAGATATTCTGGCCAGCTGTAGCCGGGTCAACACGCTCTATTGCTGCAGAGTCTCTTTTGAATGTTCGCATTTAATAACCTCGCTTTTCAGATGGCTTACAAGTGTGGATGTCCTTGTGATGGCGTCTCGCCAAGCCTAGGCAATTTCTCAACAAAGGAAGGCAGTTTTGCCAGCTTGCATCAACAGTTCGCCAATTCGTACGGTCCGGGAGATCCTAACACGGCTCGGTTACAATCTGCATTTATGTTGGCTACTTCGCTATGCACACACACAAAAAAAATGTCGCAATATGCAGAGTACTTGTTACTTCCGTCGCTGGTTTCAATAGTAGCTATTCACACGCCTAAGTAACCAAACGGCAGCTAAACAAGCACTTCCAATACTATTGGTTGCTGTGGTGATTTGAGAATCGTTCAAGAAAGGCTCGTTTAATCATAGCTCATTATGGCAAATTACTAGTTGACTTTTAGTTATGGAGACTATGTTTCCACAGACTGCAATTGTAAGATGGTTTAGCTGCCACCAAATATTTCACATGTGTAGCGTAAAGGAAGTCACAGTATACTAAAAAAAATCATAATAAGATGTTTTTTCATTGCGGCTAACAATCGATGCAGTGTAAGCTACAGCACTTCGTAGCTTGCTAAAGCAATCAATCATATTAGACGGATTATTTGCCCTTTAATGACGAGACATAAGAAAAATCAGAAAAAATGTTTATTTTATATCTACATCTGCAAAACACACCATTAATAAGCATAATCAACAAAAAATATCTTGCGGAAACTTTTTCAGCACTGGGGGAGGACCCCAGGCAGGAAACTGGAAGTCGGCTTCACCCCAAGCCACCTGAGACTTCGTTTTAATTTGTATAGACAGCTCTCATCATATGTGAAACATATGTATAGATTCCCGTTGCTTTACATCTCATATGTGACACCACCGCAGTCGGATATACTGCATCGGTCTGTCTCCTGTGATCTTGCTTTGAAAAGACAGTGAGTCGTAGGGCAAACTTCTTCTTCCTCGTCCGTGTTTCTGCTCTAAAACAACAAATGACGCTTGCTGCCTGTCATTCAGTGTTGGCCCAAGACACTTAGCTTCGTACTCAATACTGAAACTCGGCAAGCAAACATTCTTTTTTTTTCTGCTATGTTGCCTATAGGCAACACTCGTCAATAAAGGGTTAGGAGATAGTTATGATGTTGCCACTCCCTTCGCCATCTAGTGGACCTGGATATCACGCCCTAGGCAGCCGAAATAGGGCAAGATATACATATTCGAAATGGAAAGCATCATCTATCGACCTCAGAACAATCAGCCCTCCGCTATCTAACCTACGGCGAGCGAAAACGTAGCATGCCTCTGGAAAGGATAGCTACCTTTCAGCGCTAAAAATATAAAAGTAGTATTTACTGCCTTTCTAGTGCCTGTGTGTTTACGTTCACCTACGTTCGCAACACATACCTTCATGCCTATCACAATGCTGGTCGCCTCACCTTCACGAGACTACGGTGATGGTTGTTTGCTCATTACTCTTAGTCGTCCCATCGTCAACTGAATGTTTGAACAACGTAACATTTTGCTTTTCATTGCTGCATCACAGCTGTGTTTTGTGAAAACAGCGCTTGGCGGCTGATGTCTCATAAGGGAAGTATAATATGCAAAAAACTGAAACTTGAGCCCTAGGCCACTACGCTTACTGCTGCGTCTTTACATCGCATCACGTACGCGTTGGAGATAAACAGAGTTTATGCATGCACTCAACCCTCTCAGCAGTCTAGCTGCCGCTGATTATCAATGCTTAATGTTTGCTCTACGTGGCTATAGGCAAACATGAGTTGGCAGAGAATAAGCATTGCGCCAACTCCGAAGGCATATGAGTCGTTCGACGGTAAGTGTCCCAAACGTGTCGCTCGAACATCTAAAGTTTTTTTTGTGTTTCTTTTTTAAAAAAATCACGTCTGTTTAATGTGTTTCTCACAGTCATTTCCCATTACAGTCCTGCTGAAAAAAAATATTTCTCACGTGACGTGCTTTCAAAGTTTGCTCAAGTACGCGAAACAAGTTTCTTTGAGAAAATTATCATAAAACTTCCTTTGGTGTGCAAAGCAGCTCAACTTCACTTACTGAACCTACAAAGGCTTGTTCTTAATATGTAATGGTGTTTATTGGCAACATCAGTCGGAAAAAGTGCTTCAGGAGACCAAAACTTGCACAAAAATCTGCCGTATTGACCATTTTTACTTCCATAGTTACTATAATTTATTTATTTTACGTCACTGACCTAAAGATGTACTCTACAGTGAACATTAATATATGCCAATACAATGTACGGATGTTAAAAGAAATGACAAACATACCAAATTGTAGGTTTTGCTCCACTTTCAGTTCAGATTTTCGCAATGAGATGTTTTATATAGAAGTATCACCCAAGAGCATTAGATATACCTGTTTGTTGGCCTTCAGTTTCCGTCATTTTCTAGTTTTGATTTTTGTTTTAGGCGGGACCTTATTTTTTTCTTTTAGCCCCTGTACCACGCTTGCCATCACGCCTTCACCACACAGTGCAATGGCTGTCGTGCTTCAGGCAGTCGCTATGGGAAGCATGAGAATGTAACATTGTTTTCTCAGAAGCTGAGGGCTCAATTGCGTTGCTGTCTTCCAGAAACGATTATGTTGCATTGCCTTGATTTCCTGTTGTAGCTCCCAGAGCTTGCCAAAAGCCGGGAGTTCGCGCGAGTGATCTCGGAGTTCGCTTGCTTTATTGTAGCCCGTCTTTTTTTTATCTTAAGTTCCAATCTAAGTTTCATTGAGGAAACGTTTGCGTAACGATAATGGTTAGAAAGTATGTAACTAGCGGAGAAACTTCAAGCAGATTCAAGGGCGTTTATGAGGCTTTATGCTATTCAGCTTTATGCACTGTTAGAGTGATCCCAGATGGAGGAAACCTATTCTATTGATCGGACTAAATATTTACACAAAATAACCTTCAGGTGAGAAGGAACAGCGTGAATGTTTCGGTGTAGATATCAAAGTACGCGATTCGTATTAATAATTTCTAAATGCATATTTCATAAGAGGTTTTGAGTTAAATGCACACTTGAGCAAAAGTATACGGCCAAAAGGCTCACCGAAAAAACTGGATTAGTAATTCATACGGAGAAGCTGAAGTTGACGAATGCACTCGAAACTTCGCAATGCCAAGTTGCCAGTGCCAAGTCCTCGATTTCAAATTACATCCATAGGCGAAAAGAAAGCCGCCTTTTCGCGGATTCCCTGGTCTGTATTCATTTGATCAGGAGAGTACCCTAACGTACTTGTACAAAATAACAGAGCTGAACGCTAAGTTATTAAGCGTGTAGTCAAGGTTAATAAGATCATTAGAATATGTTACTCTCATCATCACCCATTTAGAAATATCATGTTGCATTAGAGTTTTTTAATCACTTGAAAAGCAAGCCTGAAGAGCGTGTGAGAATCGACTCCACCGGCAGGGCACGATGATAGGAATGTGAGCTAACGAAAGTACGCGATGCGTAGTTTGACATGAACATCATGCATTAAGACATTTTTGCTGTCACTGCGAAACGCTGGGCGTTAGAAATGAGCCAGTGATCAAATGAGCTGGAGTCATGAGTTTTCACATTTTTATTTTTGCATACGCTTGCCAGGTACGTCCCCGCTTCAGCCTGGCGACCCTCGTTGGATCGGCGCCTGGTGGTTCGGCTACATCTTCATTGGCTTCGGCCTATTCCTCAGCACACTTCCAATGCTGTTCTTTCCGAAAAAGATCCGGTCAAAATCCGAAGCCAACAAAGGAGACGCGCTGAGCACGGACACGAGTTTGAAAGCGGACCTCAAAGGTAGGACTCTAAACTGCAGCGTTCGACTTTTGTTCGGATGGGAAACAGCATAGCTGAAAGATTGTAAATTGCAGGAGGCGGCTGTGGGTGGCCATGGTGGAAATCACTCCTGTATACTTACTTCATGCTCGCTATTTTATTGAAATAATGGTATATATATATATATATATATATATAATTACTTCATGCTCGCTATTTTATTGAAATAAGGTATATATTATATCTTATATATATCTATAGCTAATATATAATATATATAATATACTATATAGTATATAGTTTAAAAAATAGAAGCACGTAGGAAAAAAGACTTTACTGACGTTTCGGCCGGGGTCCGGCCTCATCAAGAGATCAAGGCCGGACCCCGGCCGAAACGTCAGTAAAGTCTTATTTTTTACTCGTGCTTCTATTTTTTCAACTACTTTCTGTGCCGGCTCCGGTACGCTTTACTTCACTATATATATATATATATATATATATTAGATATATATATATATATATATATATCCCTTGAAAAAGGTCGGTCCACCGACCGAAACTGTTGGGGAAAATAATAAACCCTAGATAACCGCGAGTTGTGCTTCTGATGTCCCTATATATATATATATATATATATAGTATATTATATATATATATATATATATATAGATATATATATATACAGGGTGTTCAGAGAACACGGAGGGAATTCTCAAAGGTTGCCTGAGGCAGACAGCAGAATTCTAGTTCATGAGCTGGTCTACTCGAAGAGGCGGACATTACTTGCACAATAAATTGAAACGCATAATCGAATAATTATCAAAAATCCACTAATTAAGTTTTCAACTAATTACCTGATGGCTCATATTGTAATTTACAAATTGTAGCCGTGGAGCTCGGAAAACGGATCCACTTGGAACGAATTCTCAGGACGACACCAGTTTCGAGATATTAATTCCCGAACTTTGCGCAGAAATGCATTGGCGTTCCAGTTAGTTTCTTAATAAAACGTCGCTTTATGCATTGAAGCACAAAACTAACTGGAACGCCAATGCATTTCTCCGCAAAGTTCGGGAATGAATATTTCGAAACTGGCGTCATCCTGAGAATTAATTCCAAGTGGATCCACCTTGTGAACTCCACGGCTACAATTTGTAAATTGCAATATGGGTCATCAGGCAATTAGTTAAAAACATAATTAGTGGATTTTCGGTAATTATTCGGTTATGCATTTCGATTTTTTGTACAAGTAATGTCCGCCTCTTCGAGTAGACCAGCTCATTAACTAGAATTGGGCTATCTGCCACAGGCAACCTTAAGAATTTTGAAAGCGTTCGCTGAAACACCCTGTATATGTATATGTATATATATATATATATATATATATATATATATATATATATATATATCGTTTGAAATGTGCAATGCTGATTCGACACTGGTACCTTACAGCCACAGTGTGTCGTTTTTTTTTTCGTACGTGCGTCCTCAACTTACAAGTTCCTATTGAAATACCGGATCCCGGCATAACCTCACTTCATATATATATATATATATATAGACAGGGTGTTTAAGCGAACATTTTCATAATTTATTGAAAGTTGCCTGTGGCAGATAGCTCAATTCTAGTTAATGGGCTGGTCTACCCGAAGAGGCGGAAATTACTTGCACAAGAAATTGAAATGCATAATTGCATTGGCGTTCCAGTTAATTTTGGGCCTCAATGCATAAAGCGACGTCTTGTTAAGACACTAATTGGAACGCCAATACAATTCTCTACAAAGTTCGGGAATTAATATCTCGAAACTGGTGTCGCCCTGAGAATTAATTCTAATTTCCACTTGCCTTGCGAGTGGAAATGCCTTGCGAACTCCACGGCTACAATTTGTAAATTGCAATATGGGCCATCAGGTAATTAGTTAAAAACTTAATTGGTGATTTTTGGTAATTATTCTATTATGCATTTCAATTTCTTGTGCAAGTAATGTCCGCCTCTTCGAGTAGACCAGCTCATTAACTAGAATTTTGCTATCTGCCACAGGCAACCTTTAAGAATTTTTGAAAGTGTTCGCTGCAACACCTTGTATATATATGTAATGGCGGCGTGTTGCCCTCAATACCTGTTTTTAATCCAGCTGTTTAAACGTCTTATCTATGAACCAATTAGCTCAGTTGCATACTATTCACTATCCAATATGCCTTTTGTCTTTTCACCACAACTAGTGATTATGCTGTCATGCTTCCGCACGCGGTCCATGCCTCCCCCAGTTCTTACCATTACTTTTGAAAAGTTATGTACTCGTGTCTGCGCGTGAATTTAGCAGTTTAGCTGCGTGTACATGGCTTCCACCAAGGGTATACATCTTTGTTGCCTGCGACATAATTGAGAGCAGTTATGTTAGCAGTTATCCCCTTGAGCGAAAACTGCTTTTGAAGGAAGAGAAACTTCTAGACTATGGGTGTCCGATCAGGGGAATTTTCGAATCAGATCGAATTCGAACATTCGAGATAAACGATCTCCGAATATCGATTCTCATATCACACATTTCATTCATATACAGGTTAAATATAAAATCTAATATTGGCTGTAATAACGCTTCACTATTTACAGGCGTATTTTAGTGAATGTGACGCAGTTCACAAATGAACGTCAGGTCAACTGAGGAGCTTGTAAATGAGAAACAACTGCTTTCAGTTATACGGTGCCCCTTGACGATGTCAGTAATGAAAAAGAAGGGGGAGGGGACATAACTTCACCAGATGTACGCAGAGAGGAAAAATGATAAATGGAATGGCGGGAACGGTTAATCAGCACTAAGCACGGTTGGCTACCCTGCACTGGGAGAAGTGTGTCCGGTTCGTTGACGGGGCGAAGTCTGATACTACAGTATCGCACATTGCTATATAATGATGGAAACGTGGTTCGAATGGTCAAATTAATTGTCTTGCCTAAATCGCAAAAACAAATTCGCATAAAGGCTCGTGCTGCATTCATAATTACGACTGAAAACTACGGAGAAGTTATCTGCTCCATGCGCTTGCTCAGAAACTGATGCCTCTCCACGGCGATCGCAGCTCTCCCGTAGCAGAATCATTCGGAACAGTGCTCACTTGCATCGCTCGCTCTCCTTTGGGACTCCAATAAGAGTTCTTATTCCTAACATATTCGAAGGAAACGAATGCTCGACAATATCGAATAGTGAATTCTCGAACCGAATACGAATCCAACGAAAAAAAAAAACTATTCAATTCGCATTCAACATTTTAAACATTCACGCGCCACTATTCAAGATCTATTTCTACAGCATGTACAGCGCTAGATTATCTGTTAACGTTATATCTCCGTATAACGGCATCACAGGTTGGTGGCAGGAAGTCATGCCTTCGAAAGAGGAAAGTTTGAACCTGTGGTTAACATCGAAACCCTTATCAATGTGAGCACATGATTACACATCTCTGAATCTGCGTGCATGGTAACACCCATCCGTGCTTTTCGGTTTACTTTCAGAGGGATTGCAGGGACTCGCAAGGTTGGCCCGAAATCCTGTCTACGTGTTTCGCCTTCTCGCAGCAATCGCGAGCTACATTGCTCTGGCGGGCTATTACATTTCATTCCCACGTTACACGGAACACCAGTTCTCCCAGACGGCGTCCAAGGCCAGTCTTATTGCCGGTGAGTTCAGCGAATCCTATCACGAGCAACGTCGGACTCCAGTCAGAGTTTCTTAGTGAGCTCAGGTGTAAACGATCAGGCACTCATGTGCTGGTACGTACGTAGATGATACCTAGATGGAGTACGTAGATAATAAAATAAATCATAAACTTACTTCAGATGTTGTAACACACATCAGTATCACGGGTTGCATTCTCGAGAACGCAGTCATCGACGTGCTGTATGCTAATATTCCGTTTCATAGACATCGCATCAACAGGGAACCATCGTGACACCTTAGCTACATGGACTTAAACTTATGTAAATGAAGTCGTGAGTGAGTCATCTAGCCGTTCAGGAAGTATAAGTGGAAAAGGACTTCCCTTTAGTCGTTCAGTGCATAGTCTAGAGAAGAGATACAATATTAGAATTTCTTGAGATCGACAAATGTACAGCGGTGAGAAAGGAGGGCACACAAACAAAGAACACACGTTACCGATCTATTTTCGACCTTCTGATGCTTCTTTACTTTCGATGCTGCTCGAATTAACGCAGAATATACTTAACACCGTACTTGGCTTTGGGTATGAGCCAAAATATCTTGACTTACTGTTTTTCACGCTGCAAAAATCTGCAGACTGGTATTAAACAAAATTCAAATTTCAAGTGCCGAAAGATAGCTCACGCGTTTTCTTTTCCAGTTTATGCCTGCTGCAAACGTACACATTATTATGCAGAACTTTTGAGGCCACTGTGCACGCGCCCACATTACGCGTTAGTAGGTTTTTTTTTATTTGAGGGTTTTTTCGCAAGGCATATTATATACAAAAGATTAGCAAGAGCGCACGAAAAAAAATGCCTGCAGCCTTGTTGGATGCTGGTACTGCAGCAACGAATTCGCGCATTTGCGTTAGTTGGTGGGCATAATCTCGTATTGAGTTAACAGAACTCCAAAGCTTTAGAAAATGTATGCGGATAACGTTCATATTTATCTTTCACAGCGCCAGGATGCTATAAGTGCTGCCAAATCTATGCCCCATTATTCTCCTCCATGTCCCTCTCTCTGCCATTTTTCCTCATGTTCTCCTGCCTTCCATAATGGCTTAACGATGTTCACGTGTTGGTTGTGCTCTAGTCACTTGCAGTGCGTTGAACAGGCTGTCTACTACCCAATGCTGTCATCGAAACTATCGCGCTTTCTCACGACACTCGCGACCTTACCCAACAGCGGCCTTGAATTTGGCTGAAATAGTCTGGGAACAATTAAAAGTGGATGTACACTATCTTTCAGAAGTTTCGGAGGCACTTTGCGCGTGACAGGCTGTTGATCTCAACAGCTATATCGAAGACTTTTGAACTGAACTTCTGAACAGCACGGGCATCGATCACCGGAAGTTGGCCATTGGAAGGACACCTAAGCTCACCTCGATCAGTGACCTGAGAAGAGCGTTTCAGTTTAGGTGGAAATTGGGGGTCAGAGCATTGCGTTGTCAGTTGTTGAGAGCGACGGAAAGCCCGATAGATCAACGGACATAACGGCTTGAAGGGCGCCCATCAATTTCAAGAGAATGGTGGCGCATTCCGTCATAGCGCGTGGAAAAGGAAATAAACGAATTCAGACGTTCAAAATTTCACTCAATGTCTACGTTACTCTGTCACTGTACCGGCCGATGACTAGGGGAATAAAAGAAAGCGAAAAGGTAGGGATGTTAAACATAAAAACGTCTGGTTAGCTACCCTACGCTGGGGAGGTTAGAAAGCTCACTAGTCTACTGTGACAGGTCACAAGGGCTAAGTTACCAGAGCACGAAAGAGTTGAATCTAGCTCACGCTTTCTCGTTCCGCTAATGCTGGTGTACGCACAGAATATTTGTTGCGAAAAGCCATGGCGACTGACAGGTGCTGTCATGTTCACTCTCTTGAATTTCGGAGCAATAAACGGGCTTTTGGAGCCCTGCTGAAGGGCCCGGCAACACGCTTGCTACTCACCAAAGTCGATTACAAATATTTGAAAACGTGTATGTCATGGCCGGGTCCATTTCCGTTGGCGTTTGGCAAACAGGTCATCATCATCAGCCTATATTTATGTCCACTGCAGGATGAAGGCCTCTCCCTGTGATCTCCAGTTACACTTTCTTGCGCTAGCTGATTCAAACTTGCGCCTACAAATTTCCTAACTTCATCACCCCACCTAGTTTTCTGCCGTCCTCGACTGTGTTTGCCTTCTGTTGGTGTCCATTCTGTAACTCTAATGGTTCACCGGTTATCCATCCTATGCATTACATGGCCTGCCCAGCTCCATTTTCTCCCGCCTAATGTCAACTAGAATATCGGCTATCCCCGTTTGTTCTCTGATCCACACCGCTCTCTTCCTGTCTCTTAACGTTAGGCCTAACATTTTTCGTTCCATCGCTCTTTGTGCGGTCCTTAACTTGTTCTCGGGCTTCTTTGTTAACCTCGAAGTTTCTGCCCCATATGTTCCACCGGTAGATTGCAATGATTGTACACTTTTCTTTTTAACGACAGTGGTAAGCTCCCAGTCAGGATTCGGCATTGCCTGTCGTATGCACTCCAACCCAATTTTATTCTTCTGTAAATTTTCTTCTCATGATCAGGGTCCCCTGTGAGTAATTGACCTAGATAAACGTACTCCTTTACAGACTCTATAGGCTGACTGGCGATCCTGAATTTTTGTTCCATTGCCAGGCTATTGAACATTATTTGTCTTCTGCAAATTCATCTTCAACCCAATTCTTACACTTTCTCGATTAAGGTCCTCAATCATTTGCTGTAATTCGTCTCCATTGTTGCTGAATAGGACAATGTCATCTGCAAACCGAAGGTTGCTGAGATATTCGCCGTTGATCCTCACTCCTAAGCCTTCCCAGTCTAAGAGCTTGAATACTTCTTCTAAGCATGCAGTGAAGAGCATTGGAGAGATTGTGGCTCCTTGCCTGACCTTTTTCTTGATAGGTAACTTTCTACTTTTCTTGTGGAGAACCAAGGTTGATGTGCAATCCTTGTAGATATTTGCCAAAATATTCACATATGCCTCCTGTACTCCTTGATTACGCAATGCCTGTATGCCTCTATGCCTGTATGCCTACATGTATTTGTGTCAAACATGAGCTTTGACATTAAACTGACGCCCCACGGGAACCTAATTTGGCTAATAATATCTATGTCAACACTTAGCGAATGCTTTTCAAGGAGGATCTGTTCTCTTCTTTCACTGCAAGGCGAGATCGCAGTTAGTTACGTGCATGGTGCCTCTTCGGATACGGGAATGAAAACTCAGGTTCATGCACTAGGAGCGCATGACTTTAAAGGCACAATGGCGACCGCGTAACCTTCCAATTTAGGAACGACGAGGTGTTTGGTTTAGTTCTCGGACACTGATTCTAACTATGATGCAATGAAATTGTACACGCAGGACCTACTTACATCTTGTCGAACGTGGTCGGCGTCGTTCTGGGCGCCGTGTTCGTGCACAAAGTGAAGCCGACGCCGAGAGTAGTGGGCATACAGACCGTTTTCGTGGTGTTCGTCGCCGCAGTTGGTATAACTTCACTCATGGCAATAAACTGTGGCTCGATACAGTATCCCGTGGTTCCAGATGCGGCCAGTGGGTGAGCACTAATTTACTGATTCACTTATGTTCTGGTATAAGTCATATAAAGGCTTGCTACGTAACGTGTTTGTTGAGTAGAAAGGCAGACTAAACGCGGGAATTCCAGCCGCACAGGTGGTTGACAAGAATTTGCAGGTGCATGTGATAGCACCGAAGAAAAAAAGTAGAATGTTGCAGATAGCTTCTGCAGTAACTTGACTCATCGATTGTTTGTGGCATAGATCTTTGGTAGGCGTTGGTGAATATTCCAAGTTTCGAATATGACGAATTTTAACGCGATTTATTCGTATGCTTACGAGAAATGGAACTTTTCGGTATTTTCGAATACTCAAAAGTAACCAAAGTTTCGCAAGAACATATTGTTAAAGTCTTTCTACTCTAATCTACCTGCTAAACATCAGCGCAGATTATCAGAATTGAAACAACGACAAAAATGTTTGAAGCAATACAGATACAAAACAATGTAATGCAAACTTTGTTTTCAGTTTCACTGTGAAAGCTCACATGACAGCTGTTATTTTTGCTTGTAGTCTGTCACTTAGTGTCTTTGTAAGTATAGTGGTGTAGCAGTTTTTATGTTTCACACTACATCAAGTGATGCTTTTCTTGCAGTGGGCCTGTTTAGGTGCGTTTAGGGCACACAAGTATTTCAGTATCTTTTTTTTTTCCCAACATCTGATCTTTTCTCGGCAACCATACATTTAACATTTTTGGAAACCATGTTTGCAGCTTGTTTGTTGTGTGGTTATATATAAACTGCTTAAAAGCTCCGTTTTAAAGCAGTTGGGACGACAGAAACGTGCTATGATGGATTGCCGTTTCTTTGTCACCAGTGATGGGGATCGAACAAACAGCTCAATGATTCCAGGAAGAGCTTTGGCTAGTTCTCAAGAAGACAGTGGGATTTTGAGACGTTAAATTCACAAAGCGCAAGCTGCTTTCTCTAACACAGAATGAAATAAAGTCGCTAATAGTATAGAAATTATGGATATACTTTTCTTTGTTCACCTTCCTCCCAAAACGCTATTGTTTGCTTTTCGCAGTGTGTATTTGCCGAATGGTCTATTTAGACGCGTTTTCCCGGTTCAGAATAAGTTTGCAGATGACTGAGCATTTGAGGGGAAGGTTGAATCGAGGTAACATTGTTAGCAACCGTTCCATTGCCAAAGCCGATGCAATAGAAACTGAGAATATGCAGCCCATGTGCGAAACACAATGTTGATAATCTTGTGTGGGTATATGAACAGTACTAGGCCGGTATTTTTTAGCGATGCCTTTCCGATGCCTAATGCCTTTTCGCGCTTTTCGCGCTTGGTCAGTGGTCAGAGCGACGGTCCGCTCATGTTATCAACGGAATCAGCCAAGCCGTGAGCGGTGGATGATAAGACTAGCATAGAATAAAGCATAACGCATCGCTACGAAATACCAGCCCTAATTTAATACAGCCCATGCACTCGTTCTTTCATTGGCCTTGCCTGATGTCTAAAAAAAAGAAAACAACCCTATACATCTCAGTATCAATCATATGCATACAAATGGCGACCAAAAGCTAACAAAAATGCCAACAAATTTGAAGTAGCTATTGCGCATAGTTTTCCGCCATATTGTTATTATTATTATTATTATTTATTTTGGAGAAATTTGATTACTTCAAGTGACCCTTGCTATACTGGCACAAGGCCAGCGGCGGGTCACTTTCAACCTGGCACGTTCCATGTGACTTAGTCTGTTTACTGAAGACATCGAACACAGTCACGGTACACTGTCGCAAAAAAAAAAAAAAAAAAAAAAAACAGGAGTATTGCTGTGTAACCAATTCGCTGGCTATTGCAATGTCTTTGCACTTAGAGCACCGTAACCTAGAGCCGCAGAATTCTTGGCATACTTTTCCAGTACGTTTAAAACCGCGATAGGGTTGAACAATTGTGGGACCTGTGAATTTGTGAAAAATGTAGTATATACAATATGGATGTATTTAACGCAGTTAATGCTGTCTGCTATCGGCAATGAACAGTCACTGGTAGTTATAAAAAAGTTGAGGTATATCCTGTGGATAGCTGCACAGGACGTTTCGACTACAACTGCTGCTGCCATATTGAGCTGAGCATGGCTTAAAGGTTTATGCACTAGCAACTGCACGCCAAGCTAGGGCAGTCTGGGGTTATTTCATTTACACAGTTTTCTTGCCTACACCTTCGCAGAGTGACCATCCAAAACCAGTGCAGCGACGGATGCGACTGCTCCACGAGAGTCCATCGTCCAGTGTGTGACCAAGAGACAGGAACACAGTACTTCTCGGCGTGCTTTGCAGGCTGTCCGGCCAGCCAGTTCAATCAGACAGTGAGCGCTCTCGTGTTGCATCGTGTAAAAGTGCAAATAACACTCATCCCAAACAAGCCACATTTTTGAGTCGCTCGCAGTAAGGAAAGGAAATGAATAGGTGTCATGGCGACTGGCGCGCACACAGCGGTAAACATGTACACGGACAATAACGAAGCAAAACGTAAAAGAACAATTTCAAGGGGTATACTGTACGTTTCATCTTCGTTGGAATATATATGCTTGTTTATTACGCGACGTCGAAACAAAGAACGGGGTTATGGACGTATATTTATTGCCAGACCAAGTCAGATATTTGCAGCACATGCTCTGTATTTTTAGTGCGAGATTTATTTTAGGTAGGATTTGTCTGTGAAGATATTTTGAAGGCTCCTGGAAATAGAAATATTTGACTTGATGATAAACGCTGTAATTTTGTCGTAAGTAAGAATTATAAAAAAGGAAACATAAACGAGTAAATTTACTTTCTGTTGCTTTGCAGGAATTTATGGATTGTCTCTGTCTCCAGTCGGAACATGGAATGAATAAGTTCAACACGGGAAATGTTTCAAACAGCAAATGCGAGCAGGATTGCTTTGACGCCATGATGATCTTTGCTGGTGTGATCTTCGTGATTCAAATTGCACTGGGAAGCACACACGTTGGTTCGACTATCATCGCGCTAAGGTATGAGTTTATTTCATGTGCCCTTGTTTTAATGAGATGAATAAACGAGATACGTTGACACAGACAATGAACACACACGTGAATGTACAAGCATTGAGCATTACAAGACGTATTAGGCTGATGCGCGCTGTAAATTTCCCATTTGCGAAATGCAAGAAAAGTGACATGGTATTCGCAGTGAATCTCGTCGTACTCACAAAATGTCCAGAATTTCTTTGTGCGTGTCAGCTCCAGTAAGCAACGAAGAAAAGGTTTTACAGGCATAGGCTAGCTTACTAACGTGTAAAATATTTATTTTTGGGACTGTTTCTAGCCTACATGTGAGGTATTACTTTTTCTGATTTGAGTTTCTCAGGATGTTATGACACAAAGCTCCTCTTTCCCTACCTGGCTGTGTGCATTACTTAGGTCTTTGTCCTCCATTTTCTCATAGGATTAGGAATATTGTGGCCCCTACGATGACATCATAACAGCGGAAAAACATAATTGCATGGTGTTTATATAGCAGATAAGCAACATATTTAATTACGCTGGTAAGCGCAATTAAATATGTTCATCATGCTAAGCAACAGAAGTAGTTCCCTGTCCTGTGGATCTTGTCTTTGTCCTGCGTCGTGCTGTTTTAATCGTGCTGCTTAACACTATAACATACTGATGTGAGAAAAGTAGCGGGGGCGGTAGAGCACTGCACGGGCCGATTTTTGCGGCCCGGGCCCGGCCCGGAAATAATCTACGTTACCCGCCCGGCCCGGCCCGCTACCCCTTTACCTTAAGCCCGAGCCCGGCCCGAGCCCGACTCGAAACCGCCCCGAACCCGGCCCGAGACCAAAAAATACATGTTTTTCAGAGCTGAGAAGCCCGAGAATAACTCGCAGACAGCCCGAGCCCGGCCCGGGCCCGCGTCAAAAAACCCGAGCCCGGCCCGAGCCCGTGAAAAAACTCCTCTACCCGGCCCGGCCCGGCCCACGGGCCGGGCCGGGCCCGGGCTTTCGGGTAAGCCCGAGCCCGTGCAGTGCTCTAAGGGGCGGTTGTTTTAATTTCAGATGGGTCAAAATTTTTTACAGTGTATGCCTAGCTAGCTCTTTTTATACATAAGTGACACTAATACACATCTACTGACACGCATTACATACATGATCATAGATTCCACGCAGAGAATTTCTTGTATGTGGACATTACCCGTACAATGCTTGTGTTATTCTTGTAGTCTAATAATCGTTTTTCTCCCTTTATTTCCTTCGTAATCTACGAACTTGCTCTGTTAGTGTTTTGTCATTTTGTCGTAGACGTTTGACAGTGGTTTATATCTTTATTGACTTTTTTGTCACACCTGTGATTTTTTGGCCCAATTTGTGGCCGAACTTTCCATTTCCGTTCATATTGAATGAAGAAAAATAAGGGGCAGGGGATAATACAAACGGGTCTTTGTTTCTGTGCAGGTGCATAGAGCCACGGGATAAAAGTCTCTCCTTGCTCGTCGTGTCAGCTATCATGAACGCATTCGGTAAGTCCAAATTCCAGGTGCTATTTCATGCTTCAGCATAAAATGGACAATCTGACAGCAGGATCAAATCAGAGAGTTGCTGTGATGGCTTTATATTTCTTAAATTAAAATAAGTATATGAGAAAGTGAGAGAGAGAGAGGCTCTTTAACAAAAGCGTTGAGTTTTGGTTGTCGGCAAGTCAAGCGTGTTTCTTCAGTCGAATGCAACGATAAGTGAGGCTATCGCCATATTCTGTGAACGACTGCTGCTTTTCACTTAGTACATAGGTAGAATATAAATAGCAAGCGGACGCTAGCCATCTGCTGTGGCTGTCTCCAGGGAAAAGCCAGAACGGAGAAAGTGTTTAGATGTGCCGGGATACGAACAGACCAGCCCACATACTACGAACATTTAATTATAAGACAATAAGTTTCACAGGCCACTTCCGCAGCTTCTTCACGAAGGAATGCACGCATTTATTCAACAATAAACCAGCGTATGGAAAACCAAGCAAATAAATATGAACTGCGAAACAGATGTTACGTAAAGAGGAAAAATATATTCCGATCAGTGCAGAGTGTGTGAATAATTGAAAATATCGAACATCGAATACCCAGCTAGTGGGGTTAGTCTTCGAATGAAATGGGTGCTACTAAAAATTTGGTTAATGGGCCTGAGTGGTTTATCGCCTCCGAGTCTATTCATTTCGTATCACCCACTGTATCAACCGCGTGGACGATTCCAGCGATAGCGCGGGCAGTTTTGTGCGAGTCAATGACGAAGAACCAAAATAACGAAAAATGAAATGTTTTTCATATGCTTCCCTTGTTGCATGAAAAGAACTACAATGACACGTCAACCGGCTAACACACGGCGCAGTCTCAAATTCCTCCACTGACTTTCAGTAGCACGTTGTCTTTCTTTTCAATTCTACACCATCGCCGCTAACACCCTCTCGCTCGTTACCTCGCCCACCCGCCTTACCTTCTCTCCCTTTTAGAAGAACCCATATATATATATATATATATATATATATATATATATATATATATATATATATATATTAGATATACTGTGCCGTGGAGAGCATATGTCGCCTTGAAAAAGACAAGTCCACTTGTCGAAACGTTGGCTCCTGCTCTTACCTTGTTCTCGTGGGGCTCATCGCCTTGTTTCAAATAATTCTGACCTACCCACAGATTGAAATAATTGAAGAACCAATTTATATCAAACACGCGTTACTTTTTCGCCATTTTGGCAATCGGAAATCGTCTGAAATATCTGCGTCATAGTGGGAAACTTCTCACATGCCGTAACTATTCAATTTTTACTCGATTCGGCACGGCTATTACTCAATTAGTACTAAATCGATATAGGCGCACCTCTAGGTTAGCACGAAAGCATATTATTCTGTGGCGGATGGGTCTATTAAATTAGTCCATGCACTTTTACTTTATTCTCAGTGAATGGAAAAATAACTATGGAAAGCCGTGGGCCATTAATGATGAAAAATCATACAGTAACGAGCGTTTGTGCCCCAGAGACAAGCACCATTTATTGATGCCATCTTCATTTTCCCTCGACAGCTTTTATCCCGTACCCACTAATCTACGGTGCACTTACGGACGCCTCGTGCATCGTCTGGGAGGACCGGTGCGGTGAGCGGGGATCCTGCTGGCTCTACGACCTAAGGAAGCTTCGCTTCCTTATACACGGTGTCACGACAGCCCTGCTACTCGCCGGCTGCATCTTCCAGGCCTGTATGGCATATTACTGCAAGCGCATCAAAAACTTTTACGACGACGAAGTGGATGACGAAACCGGCAACGGTGAAAAGACTGGTGGTGACGGTGTCCACGTGCCCCTCAGGCTGTCCATCGCTGAAGGACCTGAGCACCACGCGGGAGGTGCTGGAGCCGATTACCGCCCGAGAACTCGGACAACGAGTATCGATAGCTGGGAGTTTCAAAACTTCAATCAGCTCACCAACGTGACCAAGTGAATGCGCGCACGGACAGTGGCAGTTACGCTCCATCATTGTTTGAATCATTAGCACGAACGGGTTTTTCATTCATATCGCGTCTTTGTCATTGTTCTGAATCGCTCATGGACTTAACGGAGACGTTGATTCACGAACACTGAGTGAACATCACGCGTAACACAGCATATGTCTTTAGTTGTCACTCCCCCCACGGGCACTGCATAAGATGTGTTTGCCTGCATGGGCGCGTCGCATGAATACGCAAGGCAAGAAGGCCTAAGCCCGCGGTAGTTCCGCTGGAACTAATAAAGATTATTCGCTCCTCTACCTCACCCGGAACCGTTGGTTAAAAATAAATTATTTCAGGGATATTGCATGCCAAACCCACTATTTGATTATGAGGCACACCGTAGTTAATTTTTACCACATGATGTTCTTTAACGTGCACACAATGCGCGCTAAACGAAAGTTCTTGCATTTTGCCCCCCTCGAAATGTGGTCGTCGAAGCCGGGGTTCAATCCGGCGTCCTCGAGCTTAGGAGCGCCCGCAACCGTTGGTGAGAACTCCACAGTGGAAACAATGACCAGTATGATGTGCGTATAAGAATGTAACTGATACACGAGCGTGAACTGTAGGATACGAACGCGAAGGCGACAAGGACCACACATGCGCTTGTTATTACCACCAGGGGAATTCAGCTACTATCACCACCAGGGTAATTCAGCTATATGGTAATTTTTCTGCAAGAATAGAACCTTTCATTAAGCTTATGTGTACCAGAGAGGGCTGAACTTCCTTCAAATGTCCCAACTTGCTTGGGAGATTAATAGGCGAAATACAAAACACATGGATCCTACTAGTAGAAAATTCTTAGGAGCCGGGATGGCGAGTTGGTTAATCGTGCGGGGGAGCGCAGTGTAGGGTTCCGGTTTGGGCTACTTCGTATATCGCAACGCTTTGCTGACATTAGCGAAACTTCGACTGTGTGAACGAAAGGTAGGAGAAAAGACGAAGAAACAGCACAGCGCCTTCCTGTGGCCGGTTTCCTCTCGTCGTTTTGCACTTTTCGTTCACTGGTTCATTCTAAGTTACATTATCATCAACAAAGCGTTGCGGGCGAGCAGTCGCTTGTTCACCATTGAGCTGCCCGGCATATTAACTTTCAAAATAAAAGCCGGATCTGGGCCCATCTTTTATTGTAGGCACCTACTAGAAGGCATTACGAATAGAGCAGCAGCAACAAAAAATGTGTAAGTTGCGCAAGCGGACACCTATTAGCAATGACGTCTATCTCCCCTGAATAATGAGTCGAATATGGGCCTCGCCAATGTAAGCGAGAATAATCCTCGGTTCGGTACCTCAATAAACTGTCTGGCGTTCTATATGTTAGGGAGTCGATTACTGCTCTTATTATTTACTCAAGACATATTTATCCTGATTTGCGTTTTTTATTACTAGTTATCTCTCATTGGCAGGGATATGTTCGCACTAGAAGACCGGCAGCTAAATTCACGAAGCCTTTCGTTTGTAAGTGCTTTTTGACATCGGTCGTCCACCTCCGCTAATGATATGCCCAGAATCGGGATTGGCTGTAGTAATCTCTTACGAACAATTCTAGCGTAGAGGTTTTTTGTGAATGCTTTCACTGGAGCGGCATTCACAAATAATTTCTTAAGTAAGTGGCGTTCGCAATTGGTCATGATTGGGGTGGTCGTCTCGTTATCGCGGCGTAATATGGCGAAAACTCCAAACAAACACATATCCACATTTGAATCTTTACCACGCCATACACCCTGCACTGTATTCCTATAAATGTCCACACTGTGATCAATGTGCAACACTTTACCACATGGTATGGGCTTGCGCAAACACACCACAGCTAACACCCATAACACACCCCACCACACGGCAATGGGAGGCAGCGCTGTCCAGCTCCGACTCGACGGACCAGCTCAACCTGGTCAACCGAGCGAGAAGTGCAGCTAAGGCCGCTGGACTCCTGGACTGAGGGGACCACCCACTGCAGAGCGGGGGAGCTACCTACGCTGGCGTGCTCTTTTTATTAAAGTTTATTCTCTCTCTCTCTCTTATCGCGGCGATTGCTAGCATGATTTGGCTGGTGCTAGAACGTTGGCGCGTGCCAGCGAGAAAAGGCACCGAGATGACTGGTTTGGGGGCTATTTGTAACCGTATCTATTTCGCATTAATGACTTACACTCAAAGGCATAGGCGCTCCACTCAACGGAACACCAAAAAAGAAAATACTTTTTTGGGCGCCTCTTGAAGTCACCATAAGAATGTCTGCCGTTAATTATCGATAGCTGTGGACAGAGCCGGTTCATTCATGTAGTCTGTAATAAGTCAATTTTAATAGCTTGTTTATTACGTTATCTTTATAAACTTTTTAGTATCTTGTATTTGCAAGATGTATACATCATTTTCAAGCTGGTTCGGTGACATTTGATACACTTCGAAGTCACTAAAAGAAGCACAACGGCACACTGAATGCAAAAAAAAAAAGGAAATCGTACGGAGTGGTAATTTCTTAAAATGTCGAACGACAAATAGATAAGTAAGTCCCACCGCTTACGAACAGGTAAATATAAATGCGAATCTGGGTTTAAAAGACAAGCACATATTTTCTAGAGTGAAGAATGCGCTACTCAATTTAAGAACACTGTTCCTAAATATCACTTATTTGTGATTATGACATAGAAGAGTTGGAGCTTGATTCTTAAGTGAGCATGTTTCCAAAGTCATATATAGAGTGACTGTGGTTCAAGATATCAGTGGTGCAATATACCGTTGCTTGTGCTGCTTTTCGGGAAATCTCAGGCAGTGTGGTGAAGGCGTGACGTTGGCAGACGATACGGTAATCGTACTATGTGTTTCATCAGGCGCGGCTAAAACTGAGAAGCCGCTTATCACCGCGCTATCGCTGACAGAAAACCCGAGAACGGCGCCGTCTCGCCTCCACGTCAAATATACATATATAGAAAGAGCAACGCAGCGCGCCTCAACATTTTGGCGCGCAAGCCGGCTCATTAGACGGCAACAGCTTGACATGTGGACACCTTGAAGTAGGATAGCGCTTAACGAAACCTGCGAGAGACTTCGAAGTTGTGAATCGCCGAAACAAATTAACCTTAGGCCTGCAAATTTCAGAAATAATAAGAAACAGGACTACTAAAGGCCACCCTGATCAGTCATTGTACCCCGACAGTAGTAAATTATCTGCTCGAAACTTAGAAGCCAACGACGTGCCTTGATGAAAGGAAGGTGAAAAAGATTAAAAAGGTTTGTTTGAAAGGTAGGTGAAACTTTGAGTGAGATAGGCAGCGGTGTTGAGCGCGCACTAAAATCGAATGAAATAATTTCGCTTGAGCAAATCACGTAAAGCGCGATAGAAATAGCCGGTGTTATTTTATAATGGCAGTATGGGTGCCAAGGGCATATCGAAGATCAATCGCGTATATAAGAAAATAGCATCGCCTGATCAGAATAACAATTTTTTTGGATTCGTTTGACGCAGGACTGGAAGGTGCGATAACTTTAGGATGACATTTGTCGTATAATTTAACCTGCCGCTGTGGCTTAGCGGCTTGCGTTGCGCGGATACGCACGAGGTCCTGGGTTCGATTCCCAGCGGCCGCATTCCGATGGAGGCGAAATGCGAAAACGCTCGAGCCGTGTACTGTGCATTTAGGGGCACGCTATAGTAACCTAAGTGGTCAAAATTTATTCGGAGACCCCACCATGTCGCGCCACATAATGATATCGTGGTTTCGGCACGTAAAACCCCAGAATTTATTTAAACGTCTTTTAGGCGTACAATTTGCATAATTAGCTTGGTGACGATGTTTGACGGCGCCAACTATATGTGATTCGCGTATCGTAAGTATTTTCACCGATTGCCAAAAAAAACTGGCAAGCCGTTCTCTTTCATTTTCATGTAATAAGCTACCTCATGGTGGCGGTCTTCTCTTATTTGTTTTTCTTGTCAAGCTCAAATGATTGCAAGCAAAACCCCCATTATGAGAAAACCAATAAACAATAAGTTTAATGCTCAGATGAGTAAATTTGGCCAATGAAAACCCGGTCATCATTCCAGATTTTTTTAAATATTTTCTTTCTTGTATTTTTTAACATATTTTATTTAACAGTCAGCCATAGTGACGCAGCGGCTGAGCCCGTGTAACCGCTTAGTTCTGCTACAGACCTCGACACTGCGGTTTCCGTTCGAGAACAATTATTCAAACTTCCTAGTTCAGAAATGTAGATTTTGTACTCTCAGTCCTTGGTCAAACTTCTTGTCCTACATTAGGTCTCATGTTGACATCGGACGTAAAACCTACTGATTATGAAAAATAAAAATAAAAAGAAAGGCCCTTGATGCAGTCAACTACGCCACAATTAGCACCTCTTGAAACGTCTGTCGTCCGCGCTTCCTTCGCAAGATTGGTATTTGTAATAATCCCAGCCAATGAAAAATGTGCACAACAAGAGATATAACAAGAATGCGCGTGCAGCATGCAACATTTATATCCGCATTACTCTGCTGCTGCTGCTGCAAAAAAAATTACTGTTGAACCGATCGTACTCGTAAATTATTTACGTATCCTCGACCCCAGACGACATACTTGACCCGAAACGTGTCACTTTCGAAAGTGATACTTAAGTGTCGTTCTTGAAGTACTCCCCTGAAACTTTCCTATCACTCGTACTTTTCCCGCACTCATTGACCCCCTACTTAAGTTCCGTTTGTGAATACGTGCCTATGTGAACCAAATCTTTCGTGAAGTGGTTAATGAAATGCTCTAAATTTGTCCATTTCCTTCCTGCGTCTCGGACGTACGTAAGGGAACTGGCGCGCGCATCTGCTTTCGCACACCCGTGCTACGCAATGTGACGAATAATATACTGGCTTGTATTTCTTTATGTCTTCTGATTTATATCAAATGTGCCGGGACGCTTCCTAGCCGATCGCCCGTTGTGGGTATGTCCCATGTAGCATTGGAACTGTAATCGTCATCAACACGCGCAGATCGTCTCAAACGAATAGCTTGCGATGGCGCGATATGTGCCGCCCGCTTGATTGGCCGCCCACTTGTTGGGTAATTTGTCTGTATAAATATTCAGACACGCGCCAGCCGTGGACTTCGTGGCTACGACGCTAGATGGCGCAGCTTTCCCACAGGGAACAACGAGAGGGAAGCCCGGCGACAGGGCGCACCTCATATACATGACGCGTTTCGGTGGTGACAATACGGTGAGTAGCTACATTACTTCAATGCCAATCGCAATAACGTCGACAGTCATAATTAAATATAGATGGTTCCCGCTAGAATTCCATCAAGATTTCCACAATGAATAAAGTGAACAAATCAAGATTTCCATGTATTTCTTGTGTTTGGGCGTCAGCAATAAAAAGAAAAGGTGAGCGTGGGTCACCCATTGCAAGGTAATTGAGTGACTGCTCCTCTGCGCAAGGTCAAATATCTGTAGGACGTGTGATGCTAGCATATAATACTGGTCTCTTTTGGAGAGAGAACTGATGGCTTGAAGCGCTGATTTTGCTTCAGAAAGTTGAGTCCATGTACACGCTGTCAGGCAGGATACAAAGCGCACAGCTTCCCGTATTGTAGCAAGTTCTTCAGCTGTTGAAGACGATTTGTTATCCAATTTGTATTGGCGGGATGTGCTCAGCTGAGGGATCACAAAGGTCGCGGTCGAGGCGCATGAGGTAACGGATTCGTCCCTGTATATGTGCACAGAGCCATCGTATGGCCCAGCCAAATTGGCCAAGGTGAGTTAAGGCCAGTGGAAGGGACACGCGACTTCTTCGAAATCACAGGTATGCGAAGGCGCACCATTGGTATATGCAGTGTCGACGGTGGCACTTCAGAGATGACGGTAGGTGCGAAGTCTGAGGGTGTGATATGCCTGCGAGTAGTGACACATCTTGAGTAGGTGCTACTTAGGCGGTTTCCTTGAATTGAAGGCAAGGTAAGGTGTATGTGTCGAGTCAGCAGTCAGAGGTGAACTTGAAGTTTCTCATGTAAATTTCAGTTGGACAGGTCCATGATTCCTCTATGGTACCAGAAGTCGATGTACACCATGGCAGGCGTAGGCATGTTCTCAGAGCTTGGGCCTGAAGGCTTTTCAATGACCGAAGACAAGTTGAACGTATATTGAAAAACACAGGCACGCTGTATCGTAGCTAGGTATACCACAAACGACGCCTTATATATCTGCAGAAGACTTTGTTCAGAGGGGCACCACTTAGTATAGCTGATCTTCCTGCTTATGGTTTAATTGAAGGTGCTGGCAACAACACAAGATGCTGGGTTGGAGAACAGCATTAACAATTTAAGTGTCTCGCCACATTCGTCTCGACACCGGCAGTCTTTGAAAGAATAAGTCCCACCAGAAGAAGCGTCACGCAAACCCATCACGTGGTTATAACGCCTTATAGTTTGGTGTCAC
This sequence comes from Dermacentor silvarum, assembly GCF_013339745.2. Taxonomy (NCBI): domain Eukaryota; kingdom Metazoa; phylum Arthropoda; class Arachnida; order Ixodida; family Ixodidae; genus Dermacentor; species Dermacentor silvarum. The sequence goes on along the minus strand of NC_051161.1, from coordinate 35,656,483 downwards.
CTGTCTGAGAGATAGGCAGACTGAGCATCTTGATCTGTTCGCTTCCTTCGAAAAGAGTTCTGCTAGAATGATGTGTGAACAAGTTGAAATGTAGGCCCCTTCATGCCAATTGGCTCGCCAATCACACGTAGCACGTTTTTAGCGGATGTAATTCTATACAGGCTGAATATGTATGCCATGCTACAAGGTCAATGGTGGCCTAACAGATACTGAGCAACGCTAATAAACCGAGCTACGTTTCTCCCGAACGGACCAATGTTTTCTTTTTTCTTTCTTTGTCTTTTTTTACAGCGAATCCTTCAAGGGCTAGTTACCCCAGGGTCGTGCCCGCGTGTAGAAAACTTCGGAGCCCTTCTATTACTGTGAAGATGGAAGCCAGTGAAGCTGTGACTATGATTGTTCTCATCGTGGGGTCTACAGTTGAACCATCATAGTCAGAGCTTCGCTGGCTTCCATCTTCACAGTAGTGGAAGGGCTGTGTTTTTTTTTTTACTTTTCATATTGGTAGCATTGTCTTTTGCTTTGTTGTCCTCATTTTGTGAAAGTAGTGTACACATTTTCTTTCACCATTGTTTGGTCGATACCCCTCGTGGACGATGAAAAGCACAACTGTAAGAGCTATAACTATAATATCTCTTTAACCGAATTCATGGCAGTGGTGCTAGCTTTACGCAAATTAGGCCCATCTTTTACGTCAGCCGTGATAGTCACTGATTCATTATCATTGTGCTGATCCCTCACTGCTTCTTGTGACTTACGCGTAATGAGGAGGTTTCTTCACGCAAATTAAACACCCAATTCTCAATTAATAGAGAATTGGGCGTTTAATTTGCGTGGCTGGCCGTAAATGACTTATTATAAATAAATTGCAGATGCTCTACCCAAGGCATCGATAAGCGGCCCGATTTTTCCGTATTGTCCTTTTACTGCTCATGTGACTGCTGCTAGATTTTGCAGGAGTGTCATTATGCAAGCAGTGTCAGGCTCTGCTCTAATTCTATGGATTACAGACATCTTCTATACCCTCGGCACAGAGATGTTTTGCTAAACACGGAACATTGAAGCGGCCATCACGAGGCTGCGCTGCCGTATACCTAGGTCAAACGTCTACTTTAACAGGTCTGGTCTGGTCCCCTCACCATTATGCTCATTCTGTGGCGAAGCAGAGACAACAGAACATTTCTTGTTGTCTTGGCGTTTTTCTGTAACAAGAAAAAGACTACTGGGAATCCCGCTTCGGAACATTGACCTAGATTTATCGGAGCCTGTGATACTATCTTTTGAAGCCTCTATTATTGGGTTCAGCCAAGGAAATGCTTGCTTGGCAATCCAAAATTATCTGATTGAATCTAATCGATTACTATGCTAGACTGATCGTCCCCCTCCCTACCATCGTTTTCTTTATTCATTTATTTCCTTTTACCTATTATTAATTTTTTCTTTCCCTCTCACAAAATCTTACTTTGTAAGCTCCAGCGTTCAAATCGTTAATTCCCTTGCTGTTGTTTTTTTACACCGAACATATATGCTTTTTTTTTATTCCGAGCACAGCTATGGGCTGTCCATCGGGCCCGCGACGCAGCAGAGAGGCTCGGCCTTTCTGTACCGACGTGGGAGCGGCTCACTACGTGCTGACGCGCGTTTCGAGGGACCGTAATAAAGTTTTGTCATACCATCATACCATCATACCGAATATAACCCCCATATAACCACTCGAATCATGGCCAATACCCTACTGTGGGTCTGCGCCACAACCACTGAGGTCAACAACAACAGCAACAACAACCATAGCTTGTAGTCAGGCTGAACACGAAAATGGCAGCGATAAGAAGACGAGGAAAGGGAAGATTGGCCACAGGGGACCCCCCAGATAGAGGGCAAACAAACAAACCAACAAGAATGGCCTTTTCCTACCTTGTTCTAACTGCCATCGGATTCGTTCTCCTGGCGCCTGTGGTAGTCGCCTTTCCGCACCTTCACGTCCAGTAGGTGAGACCACTGCGAAAAACAGAGGTTCGCTTCTTGCAAACTTTACGGAGCGGCGAGCATACTCGTATAGAGTGCGTTTGCTGGTTCACTGGCAACGGCTATGAGTAACTGTTTGTGATAGAGTGCCGGTGGTAACGCATAAATTTGCAGCAAGCATTGCGCTAACGTATGCTGGTATGAAAGGGGGTCTTAGCGCTTTCAGTGTCTCTAGGTTTATTGGCGGTGCCAATAAGGTTGCGTACGGGGCACCACCTTGGTGTGTCTATGCATAAGAAGACAAAACGCTAGATAAAATACCGCATATTTCAGCACCGAATGCAAACAGAGAGAGAAAAAAAAAGACTTTAGACAGTTAAAACGCATTCATTCGTGCCGTCAACAGCACCATAAAAGATTACTAAGCACCCCAATTACGCAACAAACATTGTAATGGTTCGGCCCTGTATTGCACGGACTCCGGGATTTGCCAAAGCACTTCGGAGGTGGTGGATTTGACAGCTGAATGTTGCAGGTAGCGGTTAAGCATCGTCGTGTTTATAGAGCGTTTGGTAGCCGCCTTTTTTTTTTTTTTACGCGACTAAAGGGCATGTGGAGACAGCGGATGACAGGCAGCCTGCATGTAGGACTTGGATGAGGGCTTCCTATTGGAAGAGAAAGGCAGAGCCCTTGCTATAGGCCTGCTGACCCATGTCAACACGTCGCTTCCTGAATTGAAACCTTGCGTGTGGTTCTTTGGACGCAAGTGAACGTATGGTTTTGTATATACTAATTTTGTGGCGTTCTATATAATTGGGTAGGCTTTTATATTGTTGTACAGGGGACATTCTACATATATACATTGGTGCAGCGTCCGAAGTGGTTTAGTGAAGACAGCCGTTTTTCCCCCCGTATAGAATGTTTGGTAGTTGCACTTGATATCAAGGAGTCGGTCACGTTTATGGTATGTAAAATAAAATATTATCAATTGCTTATTTTGTTTGTAACAGCGAAAACAGTTTTACTACTCGAATTACTTGGTCATGTTAAGACACGCCACTGATTTGAACGCTGTTTTTTTCTGGAAGCTCTAAAACACCAATCAGCATAGCGTTCGCTATTTTGTTTTTCATGTAGACTGGGAGAAGAATCGAAGCACTATGTTTCGACCTCGAGTGAGTCGGACGTACCACGCGACGTCGAGGGTACCACGGCAGAAGAAACACGAATTGACTCCAGCAACGGTATGCCATTTATGTCAGGTCATCACAATACTTCCAATACTAGCGCTGCACAACGTTGTTAAGACACATAGTACGAAAATCGGGCCACGTCATTGATGAACTTAGAGGCTCTTTTGCAGGGTGTTCAGTTTCAGTTTATGCCAGAGATATGCACGCACTGGTCCCAAAATGTGCACGTGGCTCAATCTATGGGCTTCATCAACATCTTGAAGGGGCAGTGCAAAAACGACTAAGACGCAGGACAGCGCTGAACTGTGAGATTATCATATCATGGTCAACTGTGAGAATTGCGTGTCTTTCCAGATTTTTGTATTAGTCGTTCTTGCGCTGAACCTTCAGGATGTTCAGCCAGTGGCAACTCATCAAAATGTCGATTCTTCTACTATAGCTTCACATATTAGTTCCTCGTGAAATGTAAACTATACAAATCTTGAGTAAGCAGGGTCGTTATGACCAGCGTTTTGCCTATTTCCTCATGTATTCAAGCTTTCTGCTCTGACTTTCGCTACTAAGCTGCGTTAGCCCTGCAGACTTGCAGAAAAGGTGTTGGCAAGGTACTGTTTCTACAATTTAAACCTGGGGTTGGTTCGACGAAAGCTCTTCTAGTTTTGGAGAAACAGAACTTAGCTGTGTAATTGGTAGCATTTGTTCAAGGAGAAAATATCGCCAAATGAAACCATAAAAGTGCCAAGTCACGCAGGAAGCACGAAGGCTGCGCTGACGGCGTCTACACGCAGAAACTGCTTCAACTGGACCGGGAACTGCTTGCAGCAGGCACAACCACTGCGCAACCATCCTGGTGTGCTTGGCCTCCGGCACTTGCGGTTGCCCAGATCACGTGCCTGTGCTGGTGCGTGACGCGGGCAGCTACGCCTGCGTCTCATGTAAGTGTGTTGACTATACAATATACGATTTTTAAACATTTATTCGACGTGCTGGTGCGCTGTATACCATACGTCGTTCTGATTGTTTCCTTTTTCTGTCGTTTTACGCTCTAGAAAGACTGTGTAGGTTGTGTAGGTGTATAACAGATCTATTACTCGTTGCCTACCTCGATGGACGCTAGAAAGCGCCGTTTCATTTCTTTCACAGAAAAGACTTCGGATTCTTTAATGATTTATTGGAAAATTTGTTTGAGTTGCAGGGTCTAGCTGCCTACTCATTCTTACGTTATGCATTTGCTGGATCTCAGCCTTAGAAGCAGGCAGTGTAGTATTTTATGCAGCCCCGTTGCAATACATTAGATCTGCGTTTTCTAAGGGGAACTGAGTTGGGTATCGTCAGAAGCGTTTACTTCAAGAACCCGCGAGAAGTAAGCGCGATACAGCGGGATAAGAACAGTATAAAAACAGCTATCATCATGGTGCGTCTTGCATTTGTTCACCATTTTATCGTTACGATTAATTATACGACACCTTGTGCGGGATATTGCGGAGATGTTATGCACGCACTTCCATGAATAGGAACCAGACTCACCGTTTGAAGAAGTGGTGACACTCGGCGGTGACACGACCGAATAATACTTGGTCGTGCCACTAAATAGCCATGTCAAATAAATAGATTGGATGTATATAGACAGGAATACAGACTTCGTTATTGTTGCTTATCGTGACCATCTTGGTGGTAGTAGTCGTATGGTAGGCACATGTACCACTGTTGCACGCATAGCTTTTCTGCGCGAGTGTGCCTTTCGCTCTTCTTTCTCACCACTACATGCGACCTCGCATTCGCTGTTAGTCGATATCTTCCCTAACTACGCAACCTTTGTCTTAATCTGCCATTGCCTTTCATACCTGTTTATCCACCTAAAATATCAGCACGGGTAAATTCTGCACCCAAATGGCTAATGCCTTCATTCGATGTTGCGTCTGCTGTTTCTTCAGTTTGGCTGTAGAGCTTGGCTCTATAGTTAGAGAAGTAAGTCGACATGCTGACTAGCTGGGTACACTTTGCGTTAACGAGCTGTTCAGATATGTACTTGCTAAACCACCACCAGAATTATGCGAGGTCTTTGGTCATGCGTTCTGCATCTTCATACCTGCCTTCATGTTATGTTTGCCCGCCTATTTGCATCGAATTCTGTGAATGCCCACCGTGGACAGCTTACCGGGTGTTCAAGTGACATATGTTCAGTGAAGCCAGGTCCTTGCACTTCCTAAAAAGAAGTTTTCTGAAGGGAGTGTCCATGTGAATTTCTCGTGGCTTGGGTGGGATAATATGCATGGACAACAGCAAGATAGGAAGCGAAGCACCCCTAAAGTGCATCATGTTGACACGTGTACTTGATTATCTTTCTCGTGTGATTGTATTTTATGAACTTGAACTTTTTAGATATTCTGACAATATCTTGCGGTGGCAGAAAAGTTTTTTATATGCATTTGCACCTTCATCGCACGCGTTCATGCTTGGGTGGGCAAGGTCCTTGCTGTTTGCCTGATTTCCCGAGACGCGTGCGGTGTTGCAGCTCGGCGGCTGAGGGAGTTCTGCCTGAGCGATGCCGAATGCCGCCACGCCAACAAACAAACGCGCTGCGTGGACTCATTGTGCCGGTGTCAAAGTGACTTCTATTCCTCCGGTGATGGCTGTCTGCCAAGTGAGTGGTCGACGTGGTCTTGTTGCTGTAGTGGCCGAATTATTCTTGCTCTAAATGCGATAAAAAGCGCAGGATAGCCTTCTGTTTGTGCGTAACAGCTCCATGAACGACCACCAATGTTGTCAGTGTGATTGAATTCGTTTACTTTATTACTCATTTACTTGTCTATTTTGTTAACTGATAGCTGAAACTAATGCTTGAGTCATCTTTCGTGATGTGTGCTGCAGAGATTGCCGTCTCTAAGATCTCCTGTCTTTCAAGGTCGCTTTAATGTAAGTTTCATTTTTTCCCAAACGTGATTAGACACGGCAACCGAGGTTCGTGTGCCTACGTGCCGCCATCGTCGACTTCGTTATTGTTGCTTATGTTTCATCGTCGTTATCGGCCCAACTACCATTATCTTGGGCAGTACTACAAGCTTTTTCTCGTGTGCGCTTTCTGCAATATTAGCTCAGCTGGTTTCTTTAGAGCGCAGCTCCTTGGCGCCCCTTCCTGCGACGAGCGTCGGCGGCGTCGGCGTTATACCTCGTAACCGAGTGAACGAGCACAGCGAAAGATGAAAGCGAACGCGGATCACAGCGGGGGATGAAAGACGCGAGAAGGAAAGCGGAGAGGAGGGCGCGGCGACGATGGCTACCAGATGGCGCCAGAGTAGCACGCGTCGTCTTGTAGATCTCCCGGTGGCTGCTGCTGTGAATGGCGCCCACGCGTCACCCACGAGGTGGCTCTTGCAATCTTCAGACTAGCGAGGCAGTCGCGCCATACTTCGCTCCATTTGCAACGTGCCGCAAGAGACAGATTGTCCGCGCGAGCCAATATATCGCGAAATGAACATGCGTATACAGCTGCGCTCAAATTTCGCATCAGGGAGTATCATAATCGTCGGTGAATTTTTAAAATAATTTTTTGTCATAACATTGTAGCCATGCTCTGCGCTACTTCAGTGTTGAGGAAAGAAGTACGTTTGTATCACTATTACAAAAACGGACGAAAAAACGCAAAAGAGGCATGAACAAGCTGTAATTTCAAAACAAGTATTGTTAAAGCTCCGACAGAGGCTACGTTGCAATCCGACAATAACACATATTTTTCACTTATGGGTGGAAATGGTGTTACGCCGATTCAGTACACACATGACTCAAGGATAGTGGCGCAGCCAACTGCTACGTGGCAATCATTACCGCGAAAGACAAAGGGCGTGTTTGCCTATTTTCTCAAGAGAAGCCGTCTTGTTTAGTCAATAGCCAACAGTTCCTAAGTGTGGATGCTGTTTCTGTGGTTGTTATATGTGTTTTGCAGAAAGAGAGGTGTGGAAACCTCTGAAGACAACCATGTTCCCGGCAGTGCTGCTCATCCTGGCATTCATTGTGCTTGCCTTTGTTGGTTATAACAGGTGAGCTGTCTGGTAGGGAACCTTTAAGTTGGATTACTTGTGTACAAAGAACAGTGCTCTTTGTTAGCGTGCTGTACTTGAAAACAAAAGATGAAAGAAACAAGCATAACTGAAGAACGTAAGATAAGCACTTGTCCTAATGTTGTCAGGCGTCTCCAGGATGCGCTTTTATGTGAAGAAGCCTGCACAAGCTTTCCTAGTTCGCATTCTTGCTGCATAAAATAAGGACAATCTTTCAGGCAACTCAAGCAGCAGCGCGACGAGCTGATTTAATTAATATTGTAACGATCATCTCACAAACAATTCGAGTACTGACAGTAACTGCCAGGAATCGCAGGAAGAGAGAACATGGCAGAGACACAACGGATCAAATGAACTTGATATTGCACAAAACAGCTGTGCGCTTGTTGTTGAAAACGTTAACTACGTTAGGTGGCTCGCGCAACTTTCCATAAGTGATTCGCGACATTATAGCTTCCCAAATCTTCTGATCCCTTCAAGTCGTGTGTAACGATGAGCTAAGAAAAAATTTTGCCCTGGTAGAACGAGGTTAAACCAAGTTTGTCGAGTCATAGCACTGGTCAGCGGCCGTGGCACGGTTTTTCTTTTTGTTTTTTACTTTGGCAAAGGACACAAACGGTGCTCGGTGCCGTCATCAACTACCGCATCTACAAGTACACCTCAAGAGAACACACAGACACTGCTCGGCGCGGCAGCAGCAGCGAGCGAATTACCTTCATGCTGCGTCTCCCTTCAACGCTAACTAAGCGTCGAAAGCACAGAGCATACGAAGATGCGCACTTTGTACGCATCGCAGATCGCGACCGCGCACTTTTTCCACATCGCAGATCGCTTTCAAAATATAGGCGCCCACGCGGTGTACACAGCTGCTACCGGTAGTGGCTGGCTAAGTCCCAGTATGACCTTGGCTGAGCTTGAAGGTCAGATTTATGGAACCAGGCGTTTTCTGGGTTTGTATCTGGAGTAGTACAGCTATCGCTCTAAAAATTGAGATAAATAAATATTCTGGTCAATCGACTTTGTTGTTTCGAACATCGTATTCTTACCTGAGCCTGACGTTTTGGAATAAAAGCACGTGGTTAAATTATAAACGCCTCAAGGAATTATACCATGTCCTCAAGCCACTTCCTTGGAACCTACGCACCAAATGTTTTAACACTCCACCCGTTTTCCAACATTTAACACAACATTTCCCAACTTTGCACCATTCAGTACACCTATTTATCACCTATTTCACTCCGACCATTTCATAAGGGCGTGAGCGAGAAAATGAAAATACGATGACCTATTAACACTCTATTAGAATGGTGTTCATACACCTTCTAGCTTGTTCGCTAAAGTTGAAAGCTCCTTGCAGGATATGTTAGGTTTCAAGAGTAATAAGCGCATATTCTGCGATGCAAGATGTGACCTTACGCAGTGTTTCTGGTTAAATGAAGCAGGTTTAGTTTCTGGGCAATTTATACGTATATATGCCAATGTTTGAACAGCTGCAACGTGGCTCCTCTGTGGAGCAGTGGATTGCGTGTCTGGCTTGCACGTTAAGTTCATGGGCTCGAATCTGCCTCTGTGTATTTCTTCCGTAACTTATTTTCGGATGAATTGCTTGTCCTTTGATTTTATTTACGTCGTGATGCTAATAAAGAACTCGTAAACAGTGGAAAGTATAATTAGCTGAGGGCGACATTTTTTCTTTCATTTTGCTCCTGCTTCAACCAAACACCCTTCCTTAAGGGTACTAATTAAATAAGGGTGCCTAAATTAACACCCTAAGGATGCTCGTCTAGCGACCAATTGATTTTACACCCTTAGGGGTGTTAAAAAGGTGCGTGTTAGTGTCTATCAGGAGAGAAATCATATTTCTTGCGTGGCTAGCTCTACATACCCTTCAGGTTTATATTATAAAACCGTATGCTGTTTGCAGGTTGAGCACAGATCCAGACGACAAGGAGCGAGTTGCTGCGGGCCTTCCTTGCTCACCCAGGAACATTAGTGAATTTCGTATCAAAAGCCTGCGCAACTTGTTTAAAGCGTGGCCGTTTAAGGCGCTTTACAGCGTAGGCAGCCGACTTCGACTTTTTACTCTGAGTGCTACCCAAATGTTTAGATTTAAGACGTCTCGGCAGGAATGGTCACGGTTAGAAGAGGACGTCTCCCAGTCAGATGACTCGCCAAATGTGGTCAATCAAGAAGCCGCATATAACGCCCATGACATCAGTGTCAAAAGAGACAGAAGCGCCGCTTTTCAGTGGCTCACGTTCAGCACCCCCAATGCGTCGTCGCACCGTCCCTGGTCCTCCGTACAACATGCATTGCTGCAAGGGAGCGCAGGGGCACTAAGACAGGACAAGACTTCGCGTCGTCGAGCGGAGGAATCGAATGACCGATCGAGAAACCCAACAGCAATGCCAAGGACGAGAATATCGACGCTTTCAACGTATACATTGATGCCCAGCCGCGCAGGCCGAAGAACCAATTTAAATTCATCAGTGGCCTCGTCAGCGACCAAAGTGCCTGTTACGAACGCCTACGGATACAGGGATGCAGGTATTACGATGCGCCACAGCAAGACAGAGCGACATGCTCCGATAACCTTCAGCACTTGTCGCCAAGGCCCCCAACGTCGTACAGGTTCACCCAAAGCGAGCTCTCCGGCGGGATGCTTAGAAAACACAGGTCGGAACTAGTTAGACAGCCAGGTACGAAGCAAGACCGCCGAGCCGTGTCTGAGGGCGTCGATTCGCTAGATGTCGTCGACAAAGCAGAAACTATGGATTCCCGCGGTCGGTACGAATCATCGACAACGCCGTCCTGCTGGTACAGCAGCGAAGCTTGTGACTGCTCCGAATGGACCGCGGATCCTTGGGTGTCACGGTTTGAGGACGAAGACACAAAACTTACGGATGGCTGGTCGCTGGTAAACAGCACTCAGCCAACCTGGCCCTGCGAACACGCTGAACGGAAATTAGTCGATCGGAGAGCGAGGACGTGCGAAGCGTTCACCGTCCAGCTTGGCTCTCAGCCCGGAACTACGAAGCCCGCGAAAGGAAACGAGATCGTGCATCAAGACGTGGAGATGCCGCAATTCATCTACAGCCGATGGCCCCCGGCTCAGGACAGGACGCGCTGGCGCAGGCGCGTTTTTTCTGATGACACGACTTCAGTGGCACCCAGGTCTCCAGCTGCCACAGCTGCAGTCCAGGACAACGAGAGGCCCGGAGGACAGCTGATCGGCAGTGGTGATGGCGGTGGACGAAGGCCGGCCTTTATGGCTGAAGTGGAGACAAGTCGCTCTGATCGGAGTGGTCCGCAGGGATTCCGGTTGCCGCCGCCACCCCGATTCAACCGCGCAACGCTTTCTCTCGATACTAGGCTCGCCACAGCGATGCTGCGCGCCGAGAGGCGCGCCAAGGGCAGCTCATTTTAGTCGCTTCCGTTTATGAGCGCGGCCTACTCAGTTGAGCTCGTATAATTGTGAACACGCCATCGCGGACCCACGTGACTGTCGCGTTGTCGATCAGTATATCTGCCAGCGTACCACGTAGTGACTGCGCTTTCAAGCGACGAGAGAAACGACTTTATTGAAATAAACACTGTGCTTGGTTACTGCGGGTAGATCCCCTCTTCCAGGGCCCCACTAGCTATTGCGGCTCGCCGGGCCTGGCCGAGGGTCGCTTTGCTGCTCAAGTATACACCACAGCCAGACCTCGCATGTTTTTGTCGTTTAATACATTGCGGTTGCACAAAAACGAAACTAATTCGAATTATTAAACCGTTTACATCGTCTTGGATAGTAGTACTTGCTTTAGTTCATCTGTTAAGTGCGGTCGCAGTGTTCATTCCACGTGCACCCTATACACGAATACGAAAACTGTACCGGACGCTGTTAAAATATATTTCAGTGGGAAGCAGTAAACGGATGTAGTGCTTAGCAGGAAACAAGAACTCGGAAAGAATGCTGACATACGGATTATGATTAGGCTGTTATGGCAGGCGATTGGTGGTCAGAACTTTGTTATGTGCAAACTAGTTGCTTGTTATCCAATGCGTGTGCTGGTTTAAACAACGTTTGCACTATTGCACTCTAACTGATGTTTAAAACCTTGTATTGTTGGTGCGACACATGGCACAATAGTAACCAGTAGTCGGTATACTGGTGGCGGAGCACGCACGCTCGCAATGAATATGAGAGGGAACACATAAATTTGCATGAAATGCCCAATACCAGCTCTAAATCTGCTCTAAGTCCACGCCGAACATGAAAGTGTTGCATGACATTAAATTTTAAATGGCAAAACTACCTCATAAATATCTCGTGCTGATAAAACGCACAAGTTGAAATATCTGCGAAGGAAAGCTTAAATAAAGCGGTTAATTAAATGCTTTACAGCTCGTTAGCTGCAGAATGTGGTGATGGCAGGTGTACGCACAGAAAGGTACGACATGTATTAAGTACGGTTTGGGATTCTGTACCTCTTGTGTCACAGTGGTACATACCCATTCCGGAGGATAGGGCAAGAACAGGGACACCCACAATGGCACATGTAGAATGGATAAATCCAAAGAGAATTTTGCAAATCAAAAGCTTTGTGAAATATAATGAATCGTTCTATTAACAGACAAGTGTGCTTTAGCGGCTTCCGTGAAACAACATTATATCTTTACGTTTTGTGTAGGAATCGTACATCGCGGGACATACTCATTTTGGAGGATTGGCCAAGAACCCAGTGGTCATACTGAGTAGCGAAGTCAAAAAATACTTTAAAAAGAATGCGCCATTTCATTAAAAGATAGGTGTGCTATAGAAATGCCTGTGAGCCTACTATACATGTGGAAGTTTTATGTACGAAGTTATGTTTTCGTAACGCGGAACCAAGCTGGAAATACCTGGTCACCATTTAAGGTATATATGAGCCACTTTAGGGCTAGCTACAAAAAGCCCAGTGGTCCGAAAAGTCAATACTACAAAACGTCCATGTTACACACAACACGGATTTTGTGTTGTGTGCAACGTGGCCTATATATATATCCACAAATACATTGGGCAAGACAGCAACTGTTGTGTGCAACATAGACTTTTTGTAGTATGCGCCATTCTATTAGTAGTTTTTGAGAACTGTTTTCATGTCCCTTGTCATGTCACTGTCGCGAATTGCTGACCTCTGTTGATTTATTACGTTCTGTTGAGTCTATTAAGCGTCTCTTTCTCACGGGCATAAAAGCCTGCGAGGGTTTGCAAAGAAAGCATCGCGCTATAATATCTCCATGCCCCGCTCAAATGCCCGCCTCAGGTGCAACCGCTGATTGAGAACAAAATCTGTGTGGCCTATTATATCGACTCGTGGCGTTTCGGCCAGGCTGGTGTAGTCTGTGACAAGGAGCAGCACAGCGCTGTGGCTTTCTTCTGCCGCGAGTAAACGGGACGCCAGAATAGATGGCATGGAGAGTGCACGCAGCGGGAATGCATCTGGGCACATATTCACAAAACTTTTGAACGATAAAAGTTTTTCTGTCTCTTGCGTAGGAATATTTTTGCGTACTGGCCGTTGTTTGGACGCCCAACAATCAGGTGTGGCGTGATAATGAGACGATTGCATCGGCGATAGCAAATGGAGGACAGTAGTTTGCGTAAAGATTGTTTTGCGAATAGCAGCCCTAGCACTCGGAGAGTTCAAGGAACGATGCCCTTCCCACAAACGTGCGAAAGAAATATTCAACAGACTTCGCCTCATTGAAAACGTAGTGCAATGGCCATGTCAGTAGAGCATACATGTGTAAATAAAGAATTAAGTTACCACAGCACACTCTTTCTAGAGAAACCTCAAATTGAGACATGGGACCCTACTGAATGTCCCGAGGAAAACGTGATGATAACGGAACTGATGGTTTTGCATTGTCTTGATGTCAAAGTTTTCTGTACTAAGTAACGGTTGTATAAGCCAAACTCGACAGAATTGGCTAAGAAGGGCCACCCAGAGATGCTTCCCGCGAGTGAGCCAGCCACTCCATTAGCGGACTCAGAGCCATGGATTTGGAACCAGACATCCCGCTGAGGCTCCCAGAGACAGGCACAAGACATACGAGTGCAAGGCAGCACATTTACTCCGCGGCAGATTTACTCGATTTATTCTACCGCCTCAGCCGGGCAGCGCATGTCCCCAGGCAAGCCCGGCCACGCTTCACGTGTACGTGCCTCACGGAGAGAGCGATTGTCACCATGATTGTGCGTGCCCCCTCAAATCTGAAAACACTAAACCCTGGACAGAGCAGGTCTTGTTCTTCACCACTCATACAGTAACTCTGTGCTCATAAAGAATGCTATATCATCTATCTTAACATTGTACTACTTTCTTGGAAGATAATTTTTGGTGCATATATTACCCTATTTGAATATAATTTGGAAGTGTAAATATAATATATCTGTCGTGCACAAGTATCATTTAGCCTATTATGCGATTCAGCGGAAGGAAATGAAAAAAAAAAAAACATTAACAGAAATGATTAGACCGAGGGTCAGGCAACAACAAACATAACGGATGGAAAGACGTGTACAGGTTGTGCAAAATTATTGACGCACAGTGTTTTCTGCCGCAATGTGACGTATAGATATAGGGCATCTTCAAATGGTCGTCTCCATCCTCCGGCACAGAGTTGGATGGATCCAGCGTTCCTCGAACTCGGAGACCGAGAACAACACAGAAGCCGAACGTGTGACTTGTTCTCAGATGAGGCAATGACAGAGACGAAACCACGTGTCTACAGCAAAAGTCCTATTTAGCATAGGCAGCTTAGCCAAAGCGGCCGACTGGTGCCAGGAGAAACGGCGGACGCGTCGATCATTTGTTACTGTTACTATTACTGTTAGACATGTTACTATTCACTGTGCGCGGCTATGAAATGAACGAATGCCAAACGAATGAGACACTGCCTGCCGAACCATCAGCGCTCGTCAACACGAACAGACATCTCCGTCGCGTGTTTGCAAGGGGAGTATGCGCGGAATGTGCTAATCCGACTCCCACCATTCTGGCCGCCCATCCCCCCTCCGCCAGCACAACCCCGCTGCGCCAGCTCATCCCCGCCACTTCGTCTGGTTTGCCCCGACGTGTCCTAACAAGGCCCTTTGCAGTGGGGGCAGCGGAGAAGGAGGATGCCTGGTTTGTGGAGGGTATAAGAAAGCCAGTGAGCCACCACGTGTAGACACATTTTCTCTGCACGCGCGTGCAGGAGCACGCACGCTGACGTTCCGTGTATTTGTTTACAGCGAAGCTGTATATGGCTAGCCGATTCGTCCTTCTGTCGCCTGTACGCAGAAACAATCATGAGCAATGGCTTGAACGTCGTCGTCGTCTTCCACAGCTGGCTCATTGGCGCCCATCGGCGCAACCGCGCGAACGCGCTCGGGCCACTGCTCCCGCGTTCGTCGTCGTCGTCTTCTTCTTCCACAGCTGGCTCCGTTGCCTCTCGTCATTCCAGCGCAAAATTTCACTTTCGGCCTTGCTCGCGCGATTTAGTGGGTGTCTACCTCTCCTCGTATGTCCCTCCTCCCCCACCAGCGACCTTCGGTTGTCCCAATTTTCTTAATAAAAGAATTCATTCATTCATTCTTCTGTCGTCGTAATGGGGAGGCCCCGTTTACGGGGGCATGAGCCATTGCTTAAGGGGGTATGAGCCCATTCATTGTCTTACTTGACGGGCAGATTTAATTTTGAAGAATCGCAAGCGGCAATGCGACAACGGTGGACTGCGGGCATACCGTCAGTGACGACGTTTTCTCCGTCGCAGCCGAACGTGTGTGTAACCTCATTGAGAAACATAAAAAGGTAACCAATAATTGAGAAAGACTTTATTGTACTGCCCGGACTAACCCAGTGACAAATATTGGGGCTGCACGTTTCAGCTTCGCTGGTTAACCATCTGTACGGAGTGCTTGGGTGGCGATTTTTTCTTTCGAGCACACCGCTCACCCTTAACGATGTATTACACTTCCGTTATTTGTTCTTACGTCCCCTCATCTTCCCTGCCGAACCTTCTCCGATGGTCAACCTGGTGCGAGCTCCAAGCAGATGCTGTTGAAGGTTCATCAAACCCCGGCCCCATAACAGGCGCAAGCATGCAACGTAGCCGAGATATGCTGAAACGTAGCCAAATGCAGCGACGTCGCGATGCTGTTTGGTGAACACATTTATTTATTTATTTATTTATTTATTTATTTATTTATTTATTTATTTATTTATTTATTTATTTATTTATTTATTTATTTATTTATTTATTTATTTATTTATTTATTTATTTATTTATTTATTTATTTATTTATTTATTTATTTATTTATTTATTTATTTATTTATTTATTTATTTATTTATTTCCAGTACCCTCATGGTATAAATAAATTACAGAGGGGAGGGGCATAGACACTAAAAGTGAACACAGAAAATAATATTAACAGAAAGAGCGAAGCATTATACAGAACAATTACATACTGCCGTAAAGTACACACAAGAAAGTTTTATATGGTACTACAATAAGCTTGATAGGGCATTTTTAAAGGCAGCTGAATCAGCCGTAAAATCAGCAGGTAAGTGATTCCTGCTATTAACTGCATGCTTAGAAGAAGTATTCAAGCTCTTAGACTGGGAAGGCTTAGGAGTGAGGATCAACGGCGAATATATCAGCAACCTTCGGTTTGCAGATGGCATTGTCCTATTCAGCAACAATGGGGACGAATTACAGCAAATGATTGACGACCTCAATCGAGAAAGTGTAAGAGTGGGGTTGAAGATTAATATGCAGAAGACAAAGATAATGATCGATAGCCTGGCAAGGGAACAAGAATTCAGGATCGCCAGTGAGCCTCTAAAATCTGTAAAGGAGTACGTCTATCTAGGTCAATTACTCACAGGGGACCCTGATCACGAGAAGAAAATTTACAGAAGAATAAAATTGGGTTGGATTGCATGTGGCAGGCATTGCCAAATCCTGACAGGGAGCTTACCACTGTCGTTGAAAAGAAAAGTGTACAATCATTGCATTATACCGGTGCTAACATATGGGGTAGAAACTTGCAGATTAACAAAGGAGCTCGAGAACAGTTAAGAACCGCACAAAGAGCGATGGAAGGAAAAATGTTAGGCCTAACGTTAAGAGACAGGAAGAGAGCGGTGTGTATCAGAGAGCAAACGGGGATAGCCGATATTCTAGTTGGCATTAAGCGGGACAAATGGAGCTGGGCAGGCCATGGAATTAATGCGTAGGATGGATAATCGGTGGACCATTAGAGTTACAGAATGGATACCAAGACAAGGGAAGCGCAGTCGAGGACGGCAGAAAACTAGGTGGGGTGATGAAGTAAGGAAATTTGTAGGCACAAGTTGGAATCAGCTAGCGCAAGACAGGGGTAACTGGAGATCACAGGGAGAGGCCTTCGTCCTGCAGTGGACATGAGTATAAGCTGATTATGAAGTGATTCTAGTCCCTTGCGCTTCTGGGAACAAATGAGATGACGGGAAAGGCTCGCAATCTCGGTGTCTGCTCCGACGACAGGGCTCGGAGCGCCTGAGAGCGCTTGACGCGAGATGAGAGCAATTGGGAAAAACCAGTCGAACGCAAGGCGTGCGCTCTCTTTGAAGTAGTTGAAGTATAGTGTACAAGTATAGTGTAGTATAGTGCTCCTGTACTAACAACGCTACTCGCAAAGGCGCTCTAGAGCACTCCAATACGCTCAGCCGAAGATGTCATTAGAAAAGCACGAATGCTTAAGGGTCATGATTAACATGTTTACTGCAAATTACGTAGTAACATTACCTGTCTGTGAACTAAATAAATGGCCTATGGGCCGGATCGAATTACGATGGGAGTGAAATGAAGAAACGCCCGTGTACCGTGCATTGAGTGCACGTTAAAGAACCTCAGGTGGTCAAAATTAACCCGGAGTCCCCCCGCTACGGCGGGATTTGTAGTCAAATCGTGGTTTTGGCACTGTAAAAACCCCAAAATTTAATTTATTTCCACACTGTGAAGCAGCGCTATCACCTGATCCGACAGACCAATGTGACGTAGCCTTCAACTAGGTTCTGTCAAACCTGAACACGACGCCGTTGTGCATATTGACGTTGCTGTTCCCGTCACCGTTCATCGTGTTCACGCTGCCCTTCGGTAGTCCTAACTACGCATGGTTTTGCCATAGCGCTATCAGAACACAAATGAAATCAGTTGCTAGGGGGTTTTTAGGGGCGAAGCTCCTTAGGGTGTGGGTCGTTCCCGTAGTAGTAGCAGTAGTAGTAGTAGTATGTAGCCACCTCTAGTTTATGAATTGCTCAATAGATGGCGTTGTGTGTCCGTAGCCACCTGCAGATTTATGAAGTGTTCACTAGATGGCGTTCCGGTTCCACTTCCACTTCCAGTTCCACTTCCGGTTCCACTTCCGGTTCCGGTTCCACTTTGCGCGCGTTCGGTGCGAACGCGGGCAGAACGCCGATGGCGTTGACAACAGTTCTGCGCGTTGCTGGTGCTGCTGCATGTCCAAGTTTACACAGCTGATAAAACTACCTTGAGTCGACCCCATGGCTGCTTCGCATACTATTCAGGGTTCCCCTACGGGAAGATGGTGTAATTTTCTCTCTCGTTCCCGACGCGCGCTCTCTTTATCTCTCGTCCGTAGCTGTGGTTTACCCGAATGATCCCCCGGTGCTTCGCCCACTCATCATTCACTTCGTGGATATACTGTGATTTTTTTGTTGTAAATACACATCTCATAGCATCACTACAAAATTCTGTAAAGTGCCTCCGTCACATCATCTTTGTACATATTCAACATAATTTCTATAATGTGACAATTAGTTTATATGTGGTTATATGTTAGTGAGTGGGGACTCAGATATTTCTTCGAAAACGGGCCGTGTATACAGTGCTTCGTATTTTTTATGTTATCGTCCTTATGGAATTGTGCCGTCATTGTGAGTAGGGGTTCGTATCGTCTTATGTTGAAATAAACTTTTTTTAAGTATTACGATTTCGCTTCGACGACATGGTTTTCATTCAAGGACGTTGAAGATCGACTGAACGATCAGTCATATAAGGATTACGCCTTAAAATGCGATCATAGACGACATTGGGGCCGCAGTAAATATGAGGTGGTGCGTGTAATCTGGATAGGAGTAATGGGGCCAACGCTAACGTTTGTAAATGCAATTCTGTGCTAGCGTTCCCATAATGCCCCTCGCGCTCAACGCAGCCGGAAAGCATTGAAGGAAACAGCAACAGCGGCGCTGGGGAGGAGGAATGAAATGTCAGAGGTGGCGCGGGAGGGCGTTGAGTGAAAGGGCTATGAGGGCGCTGGGGAAGAGGTAAATGTCAGCAAAAAGGAGGTCGGTCAGCAGCAGCGCAGTAGGGGCGTTGACGGCAAGCGCGGTGGCGGCGCTGAGAAGGAGGAGGGTAATATCAGAGGCGGCGCCCGTAGAACGTTCTGGAAACGGCGGCAGCACGCTCGCAGCGCGCTCGCGCGCCTTGTATACGTCGTCACGTGGGCTACGAGCTTCATTCCACATCCTAATGGGTCCAACTAAGCTTTTTTCCTTCACGGTCTTAGAAATTTCTAAGCATCCCCCGTAATTTTTTTCTGACTACTTCTGATTACGATTAGCATTCTTTGCCTACTTCAGCCACTTTCTGTCGGCGCCTTCGCTTTAGCGACGTCCTTGCTTCTTCATCATTACATCGTCGTCACTGCGTCGTTATCATATGGTTGTGATGCCATCATATTCACGGCCGACCCTGGCAAGCTAGTGTCATAGCAAATTTGGCAAATCACAGAGACACCGTATGCCGCATATAGCCGAAGCAATGGCAATCTCAGAATGACCACTACAGGTTATAAATATAGGTGTCTTTTGGAACGTGGTGTTTCGCTACATATGTTGAATGATGATCACATTAACGTCGCCAGTCATTGTAAGATCGGTTCAGCCAGATTTTTTTTTATTCCTGACATTTAACCTGGAGTAACACTTCGAGCCATTCGCTAAGCTAGCCTCTCCAGAAATCACCAAACTTACCCGCTCTCTCAATCTGCTTTTCATTTACCTACTTCCTCAAACAGGCCTCGAGCAGTCATTCAAATGTAATACCTACCTTGATTGTGTTCCTACAACAACCTTTTTTGAACGCATTACGCGGGCCCGCATCAGCGCTACTGAGCCATCATCATCACCAACAGCACAAAGAAAGAAGACACCGATTACGACGCTACTCCTGATGGAGGACCGTAAGGATCAGGCGACCGCGGCGGGCAGTAGGGGCGCCGCTGCAGCACGCGGGAGCCTATCCACGGAGGTAGCGGTCGCGAAGCCGTCGAAGGACGAAGCCCCAGTGCGCGAACCGAAGCGCGATGACGCCGATGATGCGAAGGACTACCGGTGCGGCGTGTTCAACTACAGACCAGACTGGCTGCAAAGGTTTGCGACACCGCGTTACTACGCTTTCATACTCGCCGTCCTGGGCACCTGCCAAGGGACCTATCGCTTGTATATGATTGCCACGCTGAGCACTATGGAAAAGAGATTCTCACTGACGAGTAAAGCGAGCGCTTTCATCCTGATCGGCGACGACTGTAGCCCCATCCTGGCCAACATCGTGCTCATCCTTTTTCTCAAGCGCACAAGCAAGCCCAACTGGTTGACCGCCGGAATGGCGTGTTGCTTCGTCGGAACACTCTTCAACCTGATGCCTTACCTCGTTTACGGTCCACGAGAGTCCTATTCGGGCCCCAACAAGACTAAGAGTATGGACTTCTGCGGCAAAGTGGGCAATGTAACAAAGGAATGCGAAAAACCGATGTTTGGAGATTCTACAGGTGCCATCATGATGTTCTTCACGGGGAACTTTCTGAACGGATTGGGTACCACGTGCTACTACACCATCGGTAGCACGTACATGGATGACAACGTTGAGAGGAGTCACACGGCGGCCTACTTTGGTGAGCTTCTTGTTCGTTTTTGTTATACAGCGAAGTTGTTAAGGGGAATTCCGCAGCAGTTCTCGTGCGGCGTCAGTGAAGGCCGCCGAGGGCCTTTGGTGGCGCGGTCGGTATCAAATGTCAATTTGTAAGCAGCCATCAACGCAGCCTGCGTCGGAGCCCTGAAGCGGCCGTATCGCATAGGACAGGACGCGCAGCCGCACACCGGCGTCTGCAATAAGATATTAACCAGGAACGCAGCCCAACAACACAACGTGCAGCCAGACGCTTGAGATGGTATGCAGGCGCTGCATGCAGGAACGAATATGTGCCGGATATAGCGGAGGCTATAGAAGTATAAAGGGTCCCTGAAACGGCTCGGGCAAATTTTGTAGACGCGTAGGGTACAACAGCTACAGTAAAACATTCGCCTCACAATTTAAGTGAAGCGTCTCATATTAAGAGAGCTACGGACGATTACAAGTTACCCTCCTCCCTAGCCATGCATTTTCTCCTCAACTCGTTCGCGGGGTGATCGGGGCTAAGCGCCGCCTTCGCTGGCTGTACGTCATGATGTGACGTCATGTCGTCTCCTTCCGGTTGTCTTGGAGCTACCGCACGAAGGCTCTCCAACCTCTCCGCTAGCTGCCTGGCCGTTGATCCCCAGCGAGAGCGATCAAGCAGCGTGCGTTGCGAGCGTTGTTTAGCAGCGCCGAGCGTGTCCAGTATTCCGGTAACCACAGGCGAGCTGGGCGTTTTGACGAATAGGCAGAGGCGTAAACTAAAGCCTCTCCATACCGCCGAGATGAAGGAGCTTCGTAGACGTACGTGAGCGGCCTGATGGGCATGCACGGTCCAGCCATCTGGTGGCGCAGAGCTTAACCAGCAAAATACAGAGCTAATATTGCTGTAACCAAGTGTGAAACATTTTAAGCACATAACAAGACAACGTGTTCAGGATTACGCTCCTGCAGAAAATTTGCGCTAGCAGCAAAGTAGAACGCACTTGGTTACTGCTATATTAACTCTGTGTTTGGTTGAGCTTTGTGCCGCCAGGTGGCTGCACCGTGCAAGCAGCTGACGTTTACGCCTCCGTTCATCACGTAAAACGCCCAGTACAATTGCGCTTGCGTTTACCCGAATACCGGACACGCTAAACTCTATTGTGGTAGTAATTATTCGGCGTGAAGTGACGGCCGCAAACACGTAGATGCTGGCGCCGTTTGGATGCCGACCGTTCGATGCGCCGCAGCCACTCCGCTTGTCTGCTGCCTTGCAGAGGGGTACGATGTCACCGCTTGACATGTCACCGATCGCTACGTTTGCAGCGCACAACGCAAGAGTGAACCATGGTGCTCGCGAAAAGAAAGAACGAGACCAACACTGGACCGCGTAGCTGTCAACACGGAGCAGGTAACACAAGCAGACGTCACTTGCTGTGGGCCGGAAGTGCTTTTAGTGTAGTGATAAATGTCCTTGTACATTTTCTTTCTCTTACTTTCCTTTTATAGAAACAAATTAACTAACGTCTAAACTATTACGATCAACATTTGTTCCCCATAATGTTGGAAAAATTATCGATGGCATGCCCTGGGCAGCAAATCGGATAGCTCGCCCTACTGACGTCATATGGTCAAATCGCGTCACTTGGTCAGGCGCGGCTGCAAACTCAGCTGATTGGCGATCGATAGCGATGTACGTTTTTAAAACCTTCTAATAAATTACACGCTCCACACGGAGCGCTTAGATGCGTCAATATATGATCAGAAGGACCTACTCCGACGACTTAGTACGTTTGTACAAAATCGTCAAAATCATTCCAGGGTCCCTACCCTTTAAGCGCGTATGCAGGAAAATATTTGAAAAGGCTCGTGTATACCGAATGAATCAGGACTTGTTGCTGGGCTAGTTGGTTCATCTTATTCCGTAGTGTTTAGACGCAACCAAGGACGGAAAAAAATTCAGGACAGGAAAGAGTTCTTTCCTGTCCTGAATTTTTTTCCGTCCTTGGTTGCGTCTAAACACTACGGAATATACCGAATGGATTGCACCAGATATAGCGCAGTGTTCGCAAAGTCATGGATAGATTTCCGGGCAGTGGCTTAACACATTCATAGAACTTCCAAAAGAGTGTGAGAACTCCATTATAGTTTATTTGATGTATGGGTCGCTGAGATTGGCATACATGTGCGAACTTGCTTTTCCCGTATTTTTCAAAGACGAAGCCTTTCTTGGAGACTTGCCACGACTTTTTCATATCGGGTACGTTTCAACAGCCGCATTCTAAGGCTGATTCGGGAGATACGGCAGCCCGAAAATGTGGGTCACTGTGTGCTGCTGGGTATATATATATATATATGACGCGAGCAGGAGGTGGCGGACGGAGATAAACATGGTCACCCGAACACTGCCTTTATTCTTCGTCTTCCTCCTTCACCACTATTGCACCGCACCGTCCTTGTGTGGTTCGTTACACACTTCCCCCTCCCCCGGAGAGAGTCGTAGGTGCAGGGGCGGATGAATGAAAAGAATAAGAATGCACAGTTAGTCCAATGTCTCAAGAAGACTGTAACCCTTGCCAACTTCATAGAAAAGTATCTGTCCGGTGAAGTTTAGCATAGTTCTGGTGGGCGAGCCTGACTGTTGCACCCCGGACGACGTCTACATGCACCGTAGCACGTGATCATTGATACGATTACATGTTGAGCACTTGGCACGACTGAGTGAAGTTCAAGCATTATGAAGTAGCAGGATCTGTAGTTGGACTTGAAGCTAGTGCATGTGGACCGAAGATTGAATGCTCTGAGCTGTCTTTGGCAGATTGCTCTCACCAGAGAGGAACCGTTTGCATGAAGTCGGCTAGTTTCTGGTGGTTGGACGTGTGCGTTTTCAGAAACGAGTGCTCGTTGCACGAAGCTTTTCAGGCGATGTTTCTGTTGCTTTTTATGCCAGAAGATTGTACTTCTCCTTTTGGCCATTGCTTGCGCTGTTTTCGCATTTGTCGTATTAGGTGCTGTCTCGGTTGACTTCCTCGGTGTCTCGGTGCTGTCTCGGTGCTCGGTGTCTCGGGTCTCGGTGCTGTCTTCCTTGACGATGTACACTCCTTGGAAAACGACATACTGGCCGAGTTGTTCTTAGATTCAATTGGCTAGTCCTTAGATGTCTTTCTTTGTATTGCGTCTGCTTTTACGATGGCACTCTTTCTCGACGTCGTCGTCGTCTGTGTCAGGTTCGTCCTTGCGTTAACCGAACTTGTTCTTGGAGTTGTTGGGACCACGCTTTCTGCTGTGGGTTGGCTGATGGTGAAGAGCACGTCTGAGATTCTCGAGGAGCCATTTCTAAGGCCGCCATCCATGTGACCTCGTGCTTAGTGGACATTTCTGTTTGTCGGTAATGTGCGACAATCCCTTAACTCCGGAGTTCCGCAGGGAAGTGTGCTCGGACCTCTACTTTTCCTAGTCTACATTACTGACATAACAGCATGCATAGACGATAGTGTGAGTATTAAATTGTTCGCGGATGATTGCTTACTTTACATAGAGATCAAAGATGCAAATGACCATGTGATCCTGAGTAAAAGTCTTACTGCGATTTCTGACTGGTGCGACACCTGGGAAATGAAACTTAATGAAGAAAAAACCGTTTTTATGCGCATAACCAAGAAAAACACCCTCTAACATATCAATACACTATTAATCAATCCGCGGTCACTGAAACAGACTCCTTTAAATATTTAGGTGTAACCATCAACAATCGTCTGACCTGGTCGCAACGCATTGATAATGTTTGTGCGTCTGCTCGACGTAAACTCGGCCTATTCAGACACAAGCTGAAGCATTCTCCTCCATCCGTGAAACAATTAGCATTCAACACACTGGTAAGGTCGCGATTAGAATATGCTTGCGTCGTCTGGGACCCATTTATGAAAAAAAAAAAATATTAGCAAACTGGAACATAAACAGGCTTGCCGTTCGCTACATATATAATTGTTATGGACGTTATGACTCCCCATTGCAATTGATCAATGAAAATAATATTGCCACCCTAAAATCCCAAAGAAAGGTAGCACGCCTAACATTGCTCTTCCGCCTTTGGAAACGGGAACTACAACTTAATCATTCACCCTGTCTCCAGCCGCTACCAGCTAGGCCTACCAGAAATCATTACCCCGACCAATAACGTACATTCATTTCTAATAACATACAACATCATTCCTGTCCAATAACATACCACGTGCCATTGAAAAACTGCATTTCAAATAAACGTATGAGCGCGTGAGTACTTTAATGAGTGTTAGCCGGCGCATGAGAGAGATCACTTGTGTCTATCTTCGTTGCGTTAGCCCTGAAAAAGAAACTATAAACTGGTACTGGAAATATTTCTCACCTTTCAATTCAATCACTTGCTTTGTATGCTTGTAGAATGTGTTTTTTAATGTATTTAATATCACCCTTCAGTGTATCTCATATGCTTCAGTTTATTTCGTATTTCGTATTTATTTCTTTTCTTTGAACGTATTTAATTTTATTACTGTATGAACGAATTCCCTCCTGCCTGGGCCATACGTTGGCCTGCAGTATTCTGTAAATAAATAAATAAAATAAAAATGTCAGGGGTTTGTAAAGGTCTTGTATCTGCAAAAGAGCTTGAAATATGCAAAGCAGCTTGAAATTCAAGAGGAAGCTGTTCATCCGTTCTTGATGAAGCTGCCTGTTCGTCGCCAAATGAGCATACGGTGTTGGTGGTTTCATTTTGGTGTTCTAGCGAAAAGTACGTTAGATTAATGTTAAATCCCAGGTGGTCGATCAGTGGACGATGCCGCAGTGAATATGGCTCTGCCACGCGCTTCCAGTGAATTTTAAGTTTCATGCGGGAACAAAGGGATTGTGTGAAGCACTGGCTGCGAAATGAGCTTCATAGAAGAGTCATGCGACTTGAAACGAGGCGGCGCCGCGTACAAGACGCGGTGAACGCATCCGATGCTTCAGCGATGGCACGAGTACGATAGCACGGAAGTACGGAAGACGCGCTTGTCAAACAAGCCAAATGAGCAAACAAGCATTCGAAGGCTGATTCCGGAGATATGGCAGCCCGAAAATGTGGGTCGCTGTGTGCTGCTGGGTATATATATACACTGCCTTAATTCTTGGTCTTCCTCCTTCACCACTATTGTACCGCACCGTCCTTATGTGGTTCGTTACACACATACGAGGTCTGTTAGAAAAGCATCCGACCTAATTTTTTTGCGAACGCCTGATGAATATGAAACAAGCGCGCTTGCATCAGCCGACCTTGAACCTTTGTGCGCATGCACGATTTTTTTCCCGCCTGCCGATAGCGTCAGTCGCTGGGATGCAGCGTTTGAGTGAGGTAGTGCGCAGTGCTCTTGACTGATTTTTTTATTGCAAGGAAAATGACGGAGCGACTGGAGCAGCGATACTGCATGAAATTTTGCCAGAAACTGGGCGACAGCCAAGTGGAAACCATTCGGAAGATTCAGATGGCTTTCGGTGACGATTCTATGAGCAGCACACAGATTAAGGAGTGGTACAACCTGTTTAAGACGGCCGCACATCACTGGAGAGCGAGCCACGCTCCGGTCGGCCATCAACATGGCCAGGTCATTGCCGAAGTGAACGCTGTGGTGATGCGGGACCATCGTGTGACTATCCGAGAAATTGCGGAAGAGGTGGCCATCAGCACTTTTTCTGCATATTCTATTATGACCGAAGAAGTGGCCATGAAGAGAGTTGCGGCGAAGTTCGTGCCGAAGCTGCTCACGGTGGAGCAAAAGCAACTTCGCGTTGAAGTCTCACAGGACATGATGGATTCCACAAACAGTGACCCCGACCTCATGAACACCACAATCACTGGTGACGAGTCTTGGGTGTAGGGGTACGACCCGGAAACCAAATCTCAGTCGTCACAGTGGAAGCATTCAACGTCAACAAGACCAAAGAAGGCTCGCCAAGTGTGCAGCAACGTCAAAGTGATGCTGACTGCTTTCTTTGACTCCCGCGATGTGGTACACCACGAGTACGCACCAGAGGGTCAATCACCAGAGAGTACTACAGGGATGTCCTCCGTCGCCTACGTGATGCTGTGCAGTGCAAGAGACCGGAGTTGTGGTCAACAGGAACTTGGCGCATGCATCACGACAATGCTCCTGCACATTCCTCGCACTTGATTAAGACTTTTTTGGCGAAAAACCAGACTCCTGTAGTTCAACAGGCTTCTTACTCTTCTGATATGGCCCCCTGCGACTTCTAGCTGTTTCCCAAAATCAAAAGGCCATTGAAAGGAACGCGATTTCAGACAAGAGAGGACATTATGGCTGCAACGACAGCGGAGCTAAACTCTATTCTGAAAGAGGCCTTCTCGGAATGCTTCCAACAATGGCAGCACCGCTGGGAGAAGTGTGTGGAGTCCCAAGGAGAATACTTTGAGGGTTATTAGGTTTCCAACGCTCCAGTTATGCCAGTTTCTTTTCTTCGGCCAAAGGTCGGATACTTTCCTAACAGACCTCGTATATATAGGTCTGTTCAAACAGAAACCGAACTATTTGTATAACATCTTCATTGCTTATTGCACAACTTTTTAAGCACTGTCCCCATCATAGTAGTCCCATTTTTTGGCAATGCACAGTTCCCGTTGTTTCTTCCATTTCTGGAAAGCCTCCTGGAACGCACTTTCTGGAATGGCGCGCTGATGAATTGTGCATAGAGGAGATTGTGCTGAATCTCCTCTATGGTTTGGAAATGACATTTGTTTGGGGAACAGCAAAATGTCTGCTGGGGTTAGGTCCGGAGAATACGGTCGATGAGGCACAACAGGAATGGGATGTTTCGTTAGATAGCTGCGGACAAGAAGCGACACGTGAGCCGGCGCATTGTACTGATGCAACATCCAAGTCAGTTTTTTCCCACAATTCAGGCCTCTTACTGCGCACAGTATCCCTCAAACACACTATAATTTCCTGAAAGACTCCCTTATTTACCACCTGACCACGTAGTACAAATTCCTTACGGACAATGCCTTCGCGGTCAAAAAACCAACATCACCTTGATCTTTGGCCGACTCATGCGGACTTTTTTTTTTGGACGAGGAGACCCTTTGCCCACCCACTGCGACGACTGCACCTTCGTTTCAATATCATAGCCATTTACCCACGTGTCATCGCATGTTATGATGTCCTTAAGGAAGTTTGTCATTGTCACTGGCAGTGGCAAGCAGTTCCTGGCTGGCCCACTTCGTCAGCAACTTCTCGAACAGTTTCCCTGAATTTGCCCGAATCACAGGACAAACTTTCTCATTATGTTCACCATCTGTTGATGGCAAAAGTCGTCCATGCGTGGCATCTTTACCCACCGACATTCTGCCGTGATCAAAATGCGCACGCACGCACGCACACATATTGTTCTTCGAGCACTGTCGATGTTACTTTGGTACTAATCCGACGATCAGCTTGTGCACCTGCTCACTTAAGCGGGTGTAGCTCACCAACTGATGGTCAGAGCGAAACGCGGCAAATGACACTTTGGTGTCTAAACCTGCCACTACGTGCGCTCAGCAGCCGCAGCGCTTCCTCTGCCGGTTGGCGCGCTATTTGAAAAGTTCGGTTTCTTTTTGAACCCACTGTATATATATATATATATATATATATACAGTATACAGGGTGTTTCAGCAAACATTTGAAAAATGCTTAAAGGAAGCCTGTGGCAGATAGCACAATTCGAGTTAATGAGCTGGTCTACTCGAAGAGGCGGACATAACTTGCACAACAAATTGAAATGCATAATCGAATAATTACCAGAAATTCACTAATTCAGTTTTTAACTAATTACCTGATGGCCCATACTGCAATTTACAAATTGTAGCCGTGGAGTTCGCAAGGCGGATCCACTTGGAGGACCGAATTCTCGGGATGACACCAGTTTCGAGGTATTAATTCCCGAACTTTGCGAAGAAATGCATTGGCGTTCCACTTAGGTTCTTAACAAAACGTCGCTTTTTGCATTGAATCACAAAATTAACTGGAAGCTAATTACCTAGCTAATTACCTAGCTAATTACCTAGCTGAGTAAGGTAGGTAAGATATGCGCTGCCATGCAGAGGAAAAAGGAACAGAGGAAGGGCAAAAAAAGAACAGACATTTGTACCGTGAAGCACATGACGAACAACAATTTTACTGACTGTCGTATGGGTGTGGTATATAAAGCTCCCCTTAGCTGTGGCCATTTCTACGTAGGGCAAATAGGGCGGTGTATCAATCAGAGGCTAATGGAACATGAAAGGTCGCTAACCGGTGGATTGCCTTCCAATCTCTACTTACATTGCCAAGACTGCCAAGATTGTAACTGCCCGTCCGAGTTAGATGAATACGCGGTACTGTACATACATAGGAATGAAGATGGTCTAAGGTCGAAGCTTGGCCTATCAATAATGGAGGAAGTGCGTGCGTGAGTCAGCCTTCGATTACCTTACATCAGAAAAAGATCAAATGCCTCAACAGTTATCTCTGACGTAGACCGGCACGTGCACCTGATTGACACATGGTGCTACCATTCCAGAGCATGCGCAGATGAGTTTTGTGTCTTCTTTCTTTCTTTCGCCTCAGTGCTTCCTTCATTTGATAGTCGGCGTCTGTGTTGTCCACTTCTCTTGTGTCCGTGTCTGCACGCCTTACCTTTTTTGCATTATGAATGTCCGCCTGTCTCAGCAATCCAGCTCTTGGATTAGAGTTCTGCTATTTCCAACAAATTATTTTTTAAATTTGTGAAAGTCATTGCAGGAACACCCGGTATAGGCCACTTGGCGGTAATGAATCCTTTGAGTATCTGCTTAAACTACGTGGCATTGCCAGTGCGTCGTCGCTCATGCCAGTGACATTGTCGGTGCTTTCGACATTCTCTTCCACCAACTACCTTATTATCGGTGCATCCTCTATTGTGTGTATGCGTCGTGTTCGAGGCTTATCGCCAACATTGTTATTGTACGCTTCCTTTGTGCCGCTGACGCTGTTTTCAAACACGTGACAACGACGAATTGCACAGCAAACATTCCGCCATCATGTCAAAACAATTTCTATACGATGCCACATAATGTAATCCTCGTCCCGTAGAGTATTGCTCGTAACGGGCTCCGAAATACATGCCCAGACGCCACTGCTCACAGAGTCTGTGTGGAGCACTAAGCCTCACACTAATTGCCCAGTACTGTTGTTGCGCGACAGCTCAGTGGTTAGCGCGATCGACTCCCAAATGGACATTGCTTCAATGACATGGGCTGAAATCCAAGTAGAGGCGGTTGTGGAGAAGTTTGTCTTTCTTCACGCTGAGGCAATGCCGAAGTTGGGAGTTTAGCAGCAGCGGTAGACGAAGTATTTCCACCGGTTGCGTCGCTCATTGTTTAGAAAGAAAGCGTAACATGGGAACGCGTGGCTCGCGCGGAGCGCATTCTCTAGCGGTGGCGGAGCCGCAGATGATGTAGCGCATGCGCAGTGGGTCTGAAGCCCGCGCCAGCGCTTTGTTTCCGCGCTCGCCGCAAGTCTGGTCCTCATGCTTCCGCTGCACCCTCCTCCTCCGCTTGCCTCCTCACGCTCTCTTCGCTCTCGCCTTCTTTTATCCATGCTCCGCGTTCGCTTTCATCCTTGGCCGTGCTCGTTCGGTTGGTTACGACGGACAACTGCCGATGCTCGCCGTAGGAACGGGTGCCTAAAAGCTGCGCTCTAAAAAGAAGCTGGTAAAGGACTTGTGGGGCGTGGACACGTGTAATAGAACCCGTTGTAAAAAAAAAAAAAAAAAAAAAAACGTGAGATGTTGCAGAGCAAAAAATAAAACTGCTACATGGCTAGGACAAAAAAAAAAAAAAAAAAAAACACTGAAGTACAGACTACTGGCAAAAAATATCGCAGCTTGTCAGGTAGGCTTCTGTGGCAAAATAGAAAACGAAGTTTCCATTAACGATTTTGTTTTGCATTGCGTTGAACTTTTTGTCATTCCCTTCTGATAATTCGCAGTGCTTTGTTTAGCAGACAGAGAAGAGCAACCACGTTTTAACTTTCGCTTCTTGCGAAAGATTTGTTTAGTTTGGAATATTAAAAAATACCGTATGTTTCGTTTTCGAGTACGCCGGAATATGAATAGTTAGCGTGTCGTATTCGAATATTCGGGCACCCTTAATAAAAACCCAAGTCAACCAAGGGTAATTTATTTATTTTATGGGGTTTTAAGTGCCAAAACCACGATCTGATTATGGGGCACGCCGTATATAGTGCTGGGACTCTGGAATAATTTGGACCACCTGGGGTGTAACGGGCACCTAAACATAAGTACACGGGTGTGTTCGCATTTCGCTCTAATCAAAATGCGTCCGCCGGGGCCGGGATTCGATCCCGCGACCTAGTGCTTGACAGCTCAACGTCATAGCCACTAAGCAACCACGGCGGTTTCAATCAATATTCTGACCGATTGTTTAGAAACGTGCTGCCCGCTTGTTATATTTTGGCCCCGCTGCTTTGCGAAATCGTGAGAAGGAGATGGTTACAGACTCAAAACGGCGCAGAATAGAAGAACGTACATAAAATGGAAACGTGCACACGATAGCCGTGACCAGAAGATGACTGAAAAGGCATAGAAAAAGCATCCCTTATGTGTGCATAGCTTTCACCTCGGGATCAAAGGGAGTACATGGCCAAAATGGCTAAACACGCTCAACGTCCTGGTCATCATCGTCTTCTTCGTTAATCCAAAGAGGTGGCTGGTAACAATGTAGCATACAAGAAGGGAAACACGATGACGAACGACGTAACATTTCCGCTGCAAATACATTTTTTCACCGCGAGAGGGGTAAACATTTGGCAGTATAATTTTTGTGGTTTGTTGGACTGCAGGCTACGTCATGGTCTTCCGTCTGATGGGGCCAGTCCTGGGCTACGTCACTGGATATTTCACCCTGAAGATCCCCGAGGATATTACAAGTAAGTAGGCTTTTCACTATTATACCATTCAAAAACACGTAACACCCATTCCAGTGTAAGTGTTGCAGATATCACTGCCGCTTGCAGAGAGACGCATTTGTTTTAATACCAGCAGGCTACAGAAATTATGAGAAATATAGGGCGCCTGGGAAAACTGCAACGCACACCTTCCGCAAGGGATAATTGAAAAGCACTTCCTCTTGAAGTGCAGCTGTGTGTTAGAGACGTTGCATTATAGTGCGGGGAGAAAGGGAAAATAGGGATACATTGAGACCATGGTGAAAACGGTAGGCATGGTTCTCTCGCTTTTCCCTTTTCTGCAGCTCCGCTGTGTTCGCCCCGATAAGGCAGGCTATCAGTAGAGGCCGGATCTTTAGGCAGTAAAAAAGCGCGTTTTAGGCGCCAAAAATAGGCAGGCAAAACAACGTTTTAGGCCTCCAACGTCGTAAATATAGGCACAATATATTTTCACGTAAATGCAAATAATTTCAAGCGAAGGCGTGCGCGACCTGTATCTGCAACAGGAAAACAAGAAATGTTATTGTTTATGATGGCACAAAGGCGCCAACAGTTGAAAATAGCCGTGAAATTGTTCCATAAATCTGCTGGACTAATGACAATCAATTGACTTAATTCAACTGCTCATATGCTCATATTCATGTTCAATGGCCACTGTACTCGAGCATCGCGTATGGTGAAACAGGTATGAAAAAGAAAACTTGAAAGCTGGGAATACTGATTAAAAAAAGTACTACTATATGTCTGCCTTACGAAATTAAATTAAGATGCACCAAAAACAGACAAATTATAAATGCAAGAGAGACTACGATTTCTTAAGAAATTAACATGTTCTTGAATGTTGTTGGTTTTGTTTGTCAAAAAGCGTGTAAAAGAAACTGAAAAGTACAGTGCTTATAATTATAGCGACCATCATGATACAATGTTGGCCTTTGAACATTGACGAAACATGTGTGCGTTTCTTGTTCCTCGCTTCGAACCCTGCCAGAAAAGTCCCATGTGAAGCCAGGCGACCCTAGGTGGATCGGAGCCTGGTGGTTGGGTTACGTCTTCATTGCCATCGCAATTTTTATCAGCACAATTCCAATGATCCTGTTCCCCAAGAAGATGCATGCCGGGTCCGAGGCAAACAAGGAGCAAGTGGCAGCGAAATCAAGATTAAAAACGGACTTCACAGGTAATTAGGGGGCCGTGCGCACTGCCGCGACATCCGCATTGAGCAAGAACTAATGGAACGCTGTTTTTTTTTTCGTAGTCTAAAGGCACCTTAAAAACGCTATACCACTGACATCAGTATCTTCAAACATGAGCGGTATTCTCTAGCGATCACTTTTGAGGGTACAGTCACTTTCGCGACACTGCGCGCGACTCGGCACCGGACGCGTCCAAGTGTGCGCATGCGGCCGACAGTGCTTCTTTTGTAGCATAATGCGAAGAAAGGGAGCTCTGCGCAGCGCCAGAAACGCTTTCGGCTGTATATACGCCGACACACGCGGTGACGAGTCATATGAAACCTCGCGAGAGTGATTGTATTCCCGAAAGTAAATATTCACAGTCACTTTAGCATATACCAAAGACGGTGAAGACGAAAGCCTGCGCGCTCACGAGACATTCTATAAATTACTTGGCGTTCTCATTCGAATGCGTTCTTACTTCTTATTACTTGTTTTTCGGACCAAAGGTCGCGGGTTCGAGTGCCTTACTGACGCTGCCCTAACTAACTGTGCCTTAATAAACTACGCCTTGACACCAACAGTGGTGAGCTTCGGCATTCCTTAGCTTTGTGAAATTGTCTAGCGCAGCGCAAGCAGCATCCTAATTTGCGTAGTTTCTCTCCTTTCTCGTCTAAAGTTAGTTCTGTTGGGCAGACATCCACCGAGTGATCTTTGTCTCCACATAGTATACAACTCTCTGGAGTCAGTTTCACGGTTAACATAGATGCACAACCTTGGAAGTGCTCATTAGATTGTCGTTTTGCGGTTGAGGCTTGTTCTCTCTTGTCAGAAGTCATCATTATAGCCTGTTCCCGGCTTCTTACTTCTAGGCTCAAGAAGTCTAGAAGAACAGACATTTCATCTAGCCTGTCACTAGTAACGCCTGTGTTTGTCGAACACAAGATGCGCTGAGTATAAAGGAGTACCATTTCTTGCGGAAGATTTGTATTATAGCAGTTTTCAGAAGCACTCCATATTCTTTTTCTTCGACGCCAAGGTTATGCAGGGATCTCACGCGAGTCTGCACTTCTTCATGCAACCTTTGAAGGCCTTCGAAATCTTCGCAAGAATGAACTTTACGTAGGTTAAGATGACGACGCATGTGGTCGTTAACAATCAGCGACTTCTGACCGAATCTTTCTTTGAGAAGTTCTATAGCTGTGCTATAGCTCTCGTTAGTGGTCGACAGGCCGTTAATGGCACCTTCCGCTTTACCCATCAAGTAGCTCCGAAGATATTTCAATTTGTCTATGTCTGTGATATATCGGTTCTGGTGAACGGTAGACTCAAATTGATCCCGAAATTCTGGCCATTTAATGGGGTCACCATGAAACTTCGACACATCGAGCTTAGGTGGTTTAACGTGTGCGCGTGCTTGATGAAAGTCATCGTGAGATGCGTGCGTAGTCGTTGTTTGCAGAGCGGATAAAATGCGTTCAGCGCGGGATTTCGCGAGGAAGATACATTCTTGATACAATCCGACGCTTTGAAGCTCATCCTCAAGTTTATCATAGGTAACACAATCTTCTACTTGGTTATCAAGGTCCGTAAGCATAGTTTCCTTTGTCTTCAATAGGTTAAGATGGTCGGTCAGCTCACCAGATGGTGTTGGTTCCGTCTGCATAAAAGTTGTCATGTCGTTGATGATCCTGGTGACTGCCGCTCGAACGGTAGCACGCCTCCGTCGTAGTCTTTCCATGTCGCCACGTCGGGAATCGGAGGCCTCGTGTTGACGTGGATATTTCTTCGATTGTGTCGCTGCGTCGTCGCGTTGATGGCGTCGGTCGGTCGTACTCTTCAGGGAGCTCGCTTCATCGTTAGGGGTTTTCAACTGTAGATCTGTTCCTGGTCACGGCACCATACTGTTGAAAAACCAGGAAGCGGAGCCGAAGTAGAGAACGTCTTGTTTATTCGACGCTTGCGAAAAAACTAAAAAGTGCGGGCGCTCGCTCGTGTCTACGCTTGCTTCTAACTTTCTTCTCTTCATTTTCCGGAGCAAAATATTTAACATATATAAAGCCTCCAAGTTAGATCAGATGTAATGCGGATGCACAAGCACTTATAAGAATTGACACGTGTAAGTGCAATAGTATACTGTAGAAGGAGTAGAAGTACGGGTGACACGCACGACCTTGCATTTGTTAAAGTTCAGTTCCATTAGCCATTGGTTGCACCAGTTCGCTATAGCCGTAAGGTCGGGCTGTAGCATGTTATCATTATAGTTTTATTGCGACAGCAATTATATGGACACTCCAAGCGCATTTTTGCCGTCGCCGTCGTCGTGATGTTCCGTATAAAGTCCAACGGCGCTAAAATCGTCGCCGCGCGTCGTGCGTTCCGTGTGCGAGTGAAAGCGTGCGAGGGTGAGCCGGCAACCGCAGATTAATCTCGCACACTCGAGAAAGGAAGGCGGCCGAAAGCGCGCGGTCTTCGTTCACGCGCGAGACACGGGGTGGAGGCGACGGAGAAGGGAGGGGGGATGCGGTCTGCTGCTGCGGCTGCTGCTCACGGAGCTATCTTGAAAGCGATCTGCGATGCAGACGAAATGTGCGCCGGCGGGGGCCTCATCTTCAAAGCGGTCTGCGATCGGGACAAAGTGCATTCGCCGAGTGCCGGTATCTTCGTATGCGCTGCGCTTTCGTCGTTTAGTTGGCGTTGAAGCGACAGCTTGCGCGAAGGCCAATTTGCTCGCTGCCGCTGGCGCGCTTTCTCAATTCAGCGTTTTCACGAGTTACCGCGGTCATCGAGCGAGATGTGTTCATCGTTACCTGTGCGCGTGACACCGTGCTTGTTTATTTATTTAGTAAAGGAAAATTTACAACTTTAAACAGCTGATAAAATTGCTATCCTTACTTAGTATAGCTGTCTACTAATTTGCTATCGCAATCGATGCTTCGCCTGCGACATTTTTAATCTCACGAAGGATAACACAGTCATCGGCGAATACAGTATATGTATGTTAGATGACACATAAGAAGAAAGATCATTGACATAAATTAGGGATAGTAGTGGTCCGAGAGCGGAACCCTGTGGTACACCAGAACGTACGTTAACAAATGGTGAGTTGTAGCCGTTGCCGGAGACAAATTGTAAAAGATTAATGAGAAAACATTCGATCTATTTTAATAAGTTACTGTCGATATTTAGGTGACCCTGTTTTAGTAGAAGCAAATCTGTCGATGCAATCATCGACAAATGACCTGTGAAATATATATGATGCAAGTTACCCGTGAAAGAAATTAGTTGAGTTTCGCATGAATGTGATTTACGGAAACCATATTGTACAGACGATAAAAATGAATTGCTCTCGACTAATTTGATAAAAGTGGTGAAAATGATATGCTCAAGCAGTTTGCAATGTGTAATAGTGATAGATATGGGGTGATAATTAGCCGGATAATGCTTTTTCCCAGATTTATGAAGTGGAACGACCTTTTAGATTTCCCATTGTTTAGGATGTGTGCCTGTGCCCAAAAAATATATGAGATTTTACATGCCAAAACCACGATCTGATTATGAGGCACGCCGTAGTGGGGGACTCCGGAAAATTTCGGCCACCTGGGGTTCTTTAACGTGCACCTAAATCTAAGTACATGGGTGTTTTCGCATTTCGCACCCATCGAAGTGCCTGTGTCAAATGATTGTCGAAAAATATAAGCTAACATGAAGGAGCGGCAAGCACAAGTTTTTTTTCTAAGAATTTTGCATTCACAGTATCATATCCTGGAATAGCATGATTTTTAAGGTATTAATTAATTGGGCAACACCAGCTGGGTCTACAGTCACTGGAGGCATCACTAAGTAATCATGGTGATGTACACATCAGGAACATGGCTGCTGTTATGTGGTGAAAAGTGCTTAACAAAAGTGTCAGTTAATACTGTAGCACACATATGATCATCAAATGAATCACCACGTGGGTCTACCAAAGCGATAGAATTTTAGCTATGGGATTTACGACACGCTAAATTATCTAGGATTTTTTTTTGCAACATGTCCGGTAAGATATTGGATAGGAAGTCATTTTTGACATTCTTTCTGGCTGATATGTATGCATTAGAGGCAGCACTGTAAGCCGCCTAGCACGAGTTAGTTGGTGAAAGTTTTGCTGTGCGATAAAGTAGTTTTTTTTCTTGTTTGATAACTTTTTGATATGGGGGTTGTACCAAGGCGCGTGAGAGTTAGAAATGATGTTGCGAACTGGAATATATCTGTTTGTTAAGCGCTTATCCTTAGCTAGAAAGTTATCCCAAATGGACTGAACGGATCGATCAAAAAGGTTTGCAAGAAAAGTTTCATGAAGACGCACAGATCGTTATTAATTGCAATGAAATGTGCCCTCTTATTGTCTCTCAGTGCCTTTTTTTGCCTTAGAATGTTTGGAGGGCGCCTCGTTAAGATGAAAAGTAATTAATAAGGATCGCTATAATGCCTGGCAATTGAGTGATGACCGATACAAAAGCAGGTATTGTGGTCAGGATGAGATCAAGAGTATTTGATACATTGGATGATATTCTAGTTGGTTCCGTAATTAATTTTGTCAGTGAAAATAGAGAACATAAGAGGACGAATTCGTCACATTGCACCGAGAAGGAAGACAATGTGGGCGTGCTATTAGGTTTCCAAACAACGCTCGGAAAATTAGTCTCGAGTAAAAATATAGGAGAGGAAGGAATGTCGTACTGATTTCGTCAAGGCAGTCATGGAGTTCGCCTGTAAAGATAGGCGGGGTAGACGGAGATCGGTAGCAAACGCTTAGTATTAATTTAAGATGGTCAAGAGTTAATGACACCGAGACTATTTCAAATACGAGTACTAATTTTGATACTTGAGGATGGAAGAGTTGTTAGATATGGCCACAAGAACGCTACCAGTACGATGTGTAAGCCAATCACATTTGTAGATAATAAAGTCATTTGCATTGTGAAAGGTTCCAGGTACGTCAGGGCTGAGCCACGTTTCTGTAAGGGCAATAATGTGTGCTGAGCATGTATCAGTAATGGGAGATAGTGTATCATGTTTGTTTGGTACGCTTCTGCCACTGTTAAATATAACTGACACATGTGAATTGCATGAAGAATGTAAACCACCGCCCCTCTCACAGCCCTAGACTGAGGGCGATAATGAAGCACCTGAACGATTGGCGCTGATATGTGTGCGTGTCTGAAGTTCTTGAACGCTATCCGAAATTGTGTCGTATAAGTAGAACATTTCATTTATGGATAGTTAATCGTATTTTAACTTGAATTTTGGTCATTCTAGCTGAGATTTCACGAAATCTGTTAGCTTTTTGCGGGCAATCCGTGTAGCAACTGAAAAATCCTCGTTTACTTTGATGTCCTATGATTTCAGCTGACTGCGAAACAGAGCACTTTATCTCTCATTTTAAAACTTCGCTACAACCGGGGCGACATTTGGTAGGAGCGGAATTGCCCAAGCGATGGGCTCGTTGAAATGAATCAACGAAAAAAAAAAAGATTCAAAAATAGCCATAATCACATTTGTTAGTTTTTATTCTGTTCCTAGCCGTGCTTCTAGAGATTCCGGAAGACCATAAAATATTTGGTTATACAGACAAGATCTATCTTCTAGCTCGTTCAGGCATGATTGTAAGCGGTGGTTTTCTGTTTTGAATTCTTGTACTGACTCCTGAGTTGATGTTATTTCTTCTGAGAAGTGGGCGAAAAAAATCTGATTTCGTTTCTAGATCGTTTAGCGATGGGTGATATCGGACTGGATGTTTTTTTGGCCGAATTATGAGAACTTTATATGAGCAGCCAATCCTGCTTGAGAGTTCGCGCTTTGTGACGAACAGGTGTGAAATATTTGAGTAGCTGGAACAGAGCCGTCATTTGCTCGGCAGGGTCATCAGGTAAAGTATTAAATTCAGACAGAGCGGGTGCGCGCTTAGGTTGGCCAGGGTCAGCTTCAACGTCTCCACAGCATAATAGAAAAAATAACATTGAGGAGCACTAACAACAGTGTCTCGCACAAAGTTCCGGGTAACGGGAACACTATTAAGCATCTGTCATCAGATTTCTTTCCACAGAGTGGAAATTTGGTGCATATCTGCATGTCGAAAGAGTTTCCCCGTGCCATATTAAGGAGGAAAGAAAGAAAAAAAAAGCTCAATAAATGGGACAAAGGTTAACCGATCTCTGCGTATGTTATTGTAGGTTTGCGCGACTAGACATAATTTTTAATATTTTATTCGTAGAATACAATCGTAATAATGATAACTATATAAAGATTCATCCACCAAAGCTCACCCACTAATGTACGCTCAGGGCA
This sequence comes from Dermacentor silvarum, assembly GCF_013339745.2. NCBI lineage: Eukaryota > Metazoa > Arthropoda > Arachnida > Ixodida > Ixodidae > Dermacentor > Dermacentor silvarum. The sequence goes on along the minus strand of NC_051161.1, from coordinate 35,617,815 downwards.
GCGCCAAAGATTGTGCTACCCTGAGTAAAACTATTCAAGAAAGAACTTCCGAAAAAGGAAGCATTATATGTTAAAAAGTACCGCGGCGCGTTTAGCACCGCGTGGGAGAGAAAGGTAAAAGAGAATCAGTCTATCAAGCTTTGATGTGGGGGACCTATGTTGATAGCGGTCTGTAGATAGCTAGTGCTGGCGGTGCAAATTAGCCCGACGCTCATTTTCCAAAATTTCCAACGTTGTATGCTTTAGTCAGTCCTCTTAGAGGACCTCCAGGTAACAGTATGCAGCATATTCGGGCACAAATACTCTGATTGAGTCTTCATGTTGGGTTGAAAATCAAGGGTGTCTTTGTTTCTCCTAACCTTGTTAATGTCTCTGTTAGCGTCTCTGAAGGAAGGCTTTGGTACCCTTGTGGTCGCAGGTCTCAATCCTTTCAGAGAAATCAGGCATTCGAGGAGGTGATATCAAATCACGGAGATGTGAGATATGCTATGGTGAAAGCATTAAACGGCTCATGGGATGAAAATTTGACCGCCCGGCGTCATGGCACGAAAATTCAATGGCACCAAAATTGGGGGCCGAACCCTCGACCTTTGGTGAGATTCGAACTCACGACCTTCGGTGTAAATTAAGGCGACGGTAATTAAGGGACAATTAAGGAAGTGAATCAAGAAACTCGATTTCATGACCATTGGCGGAAGTCGAACCCACGTCATTAAGACATTAACACATTAAGAACTGTGGCATTAAGACAAAGGTAATTATAACAGCTAATTACCCCATAGTTAATTAAAGCACTCGTACCCACGACCTTTGGTGGGAGTCAAACCAACTTGGAAATACGGGCGAACCAGCCATATCTTCAAGTTGGATTCCAAATGACATCGCGAAGGTCGAGATTCAAACCCGCTACCATAGGTATTAAGGCTAAGCGAATTCAGGCACAGGTATTTAAGATGGAGTTAATTAAGGCACTCGAACCAATGACCTTTGGCGGGAATCATACCCTCTCCCTTTGGTGGGAGTGGAACCCGCTTGGAGATATGGGCGAACCGGCGGTATCTCCAAGTTGGATTCCAATTGGCATCGTGAAAGTCGAGAGTGGAATCCACTACTTTTGGCGTTATTTAAGGCGAAGTTAGTTAATGCACGGTTGATGAAGATAGAGTTCATTAAGGCACTCGAACCCGCGACCATTAGAATTAATTAGGGTATTATATATCAGCGTTTGGCCGACCGAGCGAAGACGAAGAGAAACGAAGTGGCGCGACATCACCCGATTCTCGGCCAATCCCCCATAGTGGGCATGAGCCACTTTTGGAGGCGAGCGAGCAAGTAAGCAAACGATCAAGGACTTTGAGCTCGTGACCACGCAGCCTGCCTTGCAGCGGTCTAAGATGAAACAAAAGTCACTTTACAATACTGGCGACGAGGGAACGAGACCCCGCGAAGAAAGAGACGATGCCTAAAGGCAAGATACCGGAATTTTTGCCTGGTACCGACTGGTCATCATGGAAAGAGCGCCTGGAGTTCTACTATGAAGCCTACGACATCGTCTAATCTTTAAAGAAGCGAGAGGTTGCCCTTGGACAGCTTAAGCACCAAGAGATCAGCAGAAACAGATTCAAAGCAGTCAGCAACAGGCCGACAATCTGGATGTTACATCGTCAAAATGTTCGCGAGTGCGTTACAAGCGAGGTACCTCAGTGCTTCTGATGCTTAGCAGATCATAAGGCCGAGAAATGTTTCTTCAAGAATGCTTCGTGTAATTTCTGCCGCAAAAAGGGGCACGTCGCGAAAGCTTGCCTGTCGAAAAAGGCTAAACCACAGAAGTACCAAGGAAACAATCGTTTAGACGAACAGGAAGACAGCCCCCTTACTGTTTTTCCCGCGGGACTAGCGATGACAACCACAGCTATAGGTTCGTTCTAACAGTACGACTGTCTGGCCGGCCACTCAAGATGTAAGCAAACTCGGGAGCAGTGTTTTCTATAATAAGTGGAGCTACATTCGCTCGCCTCTGGCCTGACGATGCACTGGTGCTAAGAGAACGCAAGCTTGCTGGTCGGGAGAATGCTTTGAAATCCTAGGATCCGTGCTTATATATGTTTTTTTTTCAACAACAACAAAGCACAGCTACCACTCGGGGCTGGAGGAGCTGGAGCCATCTTTTTAGGAAGAAATTGGTTCGAAAAACTGGGAATTTCGCTGCATCGACTGTACAATCCCCTGGGAACACCAATCGACGCTACATTAGCCAAGTTCTCTGTGGTGTTAACTGAAGCTCTCACTGGACATTCAAGGCCACCTGTACGCATTGACCGTGCTGAAGACGCGACACCCAAGTTTTTGAAGTGCCGGCAAGTGCCATTTGCATTGTGAGATGCCATATGTTGAGAACTCAACAAACTCCATGCTCAAGGCATAATCGAGCCAATTTCCACCTCTGACGGGGCAACGCCAGTGGTCGTTGTGCGGATGAATAAGGGATCTTTACGATTGTGCAGAGACTACAGGACCACATTAAACTCGAGCATCAAGCCAATTGAGTATCCTCTGCTAACGGTAGCTGAGTTGCTTGAAACAGGCTTATCTACAGCTGCACATCGACAAGGCCACTTCAGAGATGCTCGCTATCAACACAATCAAAGGCTTGTACGCAGTGAAGCGTCTACCATTCGGCGTTTCGGCCTCACCATCTATATTCCAACGCTTCGTGGATACTCTGCTCGCTGGACGGCCCGGTGTTTGCGCCTATTTAGACGATATCCTCATCATGGGAGCATCGAATGAAGAGCATCTAGATCGAACAAACAAGTAAAAATGCATATTTCAGGTACGCGAAGTGCAGTTCCTGGATTACAATGTGAACGCTAAGGGAGTTGAGCCGACGTCTGAGAAGGTTGAAGCAATAACGAGTGCGCCAGAACAAGCAAACAAGTCGGAGCTACAATCATTCTTAGGAATGATAAGTTCTTACAGCCGGTTCCTCCGAGACAAAGCGTCCATCGCCGAACTTCTTCATCGTCTATTGGATAAAGAAGCTAAATGGAGATGGCAAGCCCCGACCAAAGCTGCTTTCAACAGGCTTAAGGACGCACTTCGTGAGTGTATGGTTCTTGCGCATTATGACGACTCTCGTTCACTGATGCTGAGCTGTGGTGGTTTGCCTTATGGATTAGGAGCAGTCCTGTTGCAGTTGGACGGAAACGGACACGAAATACCAGTAGCGTTTGCGTCAAGAACACTCGGCAGATATGAGAGAAAGCACGCCCAACTCGACAGAGAAAGGCTAGCAATTGTGTTTGCCGTCACGGATTTTCATCAGTATATCGCCGGTTGGCATGTGCTCATAGTGACTGACCATAAGCCACTTGGAATACTGTGCCCTAGGACCAAATTCAGCAAGTGTTATAACCACGGATGCTTCGTTGGTGCGTGATTTTGAGCGCCTGTGAGATGTTGCACCGAGAAAAGAAAAGGCAGAATGTGGGTGCGCTCAGTCGACTTCCTTTTGCCTCCGATGTCAATGAACTAGCTGCACCAGGGGACGTGTTGATGATTGAAGGTTTGCGCAAACCTTCATTGACTGCCGAAGAGATAGAAAGGTTGACAGTGGAAGACTCCACGCTTTCTCAAGTTTACAAGGCGCTACGAACAGGATCAACAGCGTCATGGCAAGGTAAAACTTCCAACCCTACAAGAGTCGGATTCAAGAACTTTCCATGCACCGTGGTTGCGTATTATGGGGTACACGGAATCAGAGGCTAGAGAGGAATTGTTGGCTCTCCTTCCCTCTAACCAACCAGGAATGACTACGATGAAACGCTTCGCTCGCAGTCACCTGTGGTGGCCTGGATTGGACGGTGACATCGAGACCAATGTGCGGTTGTTTGAGACATATCAGATGCACAGCCATCTTCCTCCAGCAGTTGCGATGCCGGAATGGCTCCATCCTAGTGATCCACGGGAGGTCGTTCATGTTGATTTTGCAGGGCCGGTGAACAACCAGTTTTTGATCGTAGTGGATGCCTTCTCCAAGTGGTTAGAAGTAAGACAAGTGCATTCGCAGTCTACTTCCGCAGCCTTGGATGTGCTACGATCACTGTTCGCCACTTTTGGAATACCGCGAGTGGCAGTTTCTGATAATGGCACATCATTCGTTTCGTCAGAAATACAACGCTTCTTCAACCTGAACATGATCAAACACGTCACATCAGTTCCATACCATCCGGCTACAAATGGACAAATGAAGCGCATGGTTGCAGAAATGAAGATGGGGCTCAAGAAACTGACGGATGGAAGCTTTTCCTGCCGGCTGTGCGGTGTGCGGTATTATACGACACCGCACACCGCAACGCAGAAAACGCCTGCAGAATTAATGTTTGGTAGGCAGCTTCGGTTTCATCTAAACGCGCTGCACCCTCAAAAAGACACCAAAAAGGGGAGGGTGGACGACATGAGAAAACATTATCCACCAGGTTACAAGGTGTGGATAAAGAATTTCCTTAACAACCCCACTTGGCTAGCCGCTGTAGTAGTTGAAGAATGGGGTAAGAGGCCGTCTGCAACGATGACCCAAGATGGCAGGCGGCACAGGCGTTACGTGGATCATATGAAATAAGATATACATTGATTAAAAACGCAGTTAAAAAGTCACAGTATTATCCTTGGTAAAGGAAACCACTCACTCGAAGACAACCATTTATCTACCACAAGACTCCTACTCAATTCAGGGGCCGGACATCCGACAGACGGCTTTTGACTCGTCCCGTAATCGTACCCGGATTTGCACACTGAAGCAGTGACGTCCGAAAGAACGCAGCGCAGAACAGACGCAACCCGTTCCAGACTGTATACCACGCAGTCGCTATGGTCGTGTTCTGAAGGCGCCAGAACGACTAGGCATTTGAACATGTCAAGATAAAATTTACTGAGATGTGTTAAGGGTTCACTAGAGGGGGGAAGTATTATATATCAATGTTTGAACGAGCAGTGAAGACGAAGAGAGCGAAGTGGCGTGATCAGAGACTCTGAGCTCATGACCGCGCAGCCTGGCTAGCAGCGTTCTAAAATGAAATAAAAGACACTTTACAATTTAGGGCGAAGTTAATTAAGGCAGTTAAGGTTAGTTAATGAATGCACTCGAACCCGCGACCTTTGGTAGTAGAAAATACGATATAGGAAGCAACAACGCATTACAATTAAAATGTCAAGTAATGTAATGTAGGTCTCGTGAGCGGGCCGGCTTTCGCCTGCATCCTATTTAACGTATCCTATATAGTGATCGTCAATTTGGTAGCGCAACACAATCGAGGCTCACTACAACCGCATCGCGGGTCAAGAACACTTGCTATAAGGAGGGTGGACAGGGCATTGCCGCCATCTCACACGCACACACGCACACGCACGCACGCCCGCACGCACGCCCGCACGCACGCACGCACGCACGCACGCAAACTACCGTTTGAATTTTGCTCAATGGGACATAAATCGTACATGAAAAACACGGCGATGGAAAGCACAAGCACCGGCTTCTCGTACAGCAAAATTTATTTAGTGTAACTAGTTTGCTCCTATCCCAATATCATATATCAACGCAGTCCTGCGGAAATACCCTGCATAATATTATTTTTTTATTTGAAAGAAATCTTCGCTGCAGATGCGTCTTCTTTCCGACTAATTTCAGAATTGTGGCGAGGACTTGGAAGGTTGGCGAGGAATCCTGTCTACATGTTCAGACTTGTTTACTCCGTGGCAGCGTACATAGTCGTGGCTGGCATGGGCACTACTTTTCCTCGCTACGCCCAAAAGCAGTTCGCAATGTCAGCGTCTTCTGCCAGTCTAGTGTCCGGTGAGTAACTAAAGCCTACTCATTGTAATGCCGTACGACAGACAGAGCGCGTTTGTTCATTGGCTCTGGAGATACCTGGGGCGATGCGGCCCGCGATCTGAACCGCTATGTGAACCGCTGGAAACGGGCTACGAGTAATGAGAGGACACATTATAGGATCAACGTTAAGAGATAGGAAGAACACAGCACGGATATGTAAGCACACAAAGCTAGCTAATATTCTCGTTGAGTTACTATTAATGTTATTTGCTTGAATGCCCCTATTATGGTTATTACATATGGGTGGGCTTGTTTAACGAAGAAAGATGCCATCGATATGCAGCAGCCTTGAAATGCGCTACTCGAAAGTAGTGCACAGGTTCTTCGTGCAGATAATTCAAGTTCCTTGCTGCCTCGATGAAGCAGGACAGGCTTCAGATGTGAAAGAGTATAGGCGAGGGTGGTTTTTGTAAGGCTTTTAAGCACGAAATGCTTTTATCTCCCGTTGTCGGCGACGTTCAAGAGACTTTGAGCGAAAATTCTGAGCCGTTATCCGGGCACTCAAGACGAGAATGAGTACGAGAACGAAACGAGAACCTGCGAGAACATCGGGCATCGTTGTGAGAGCAGAACGAGATCATCGGGGCAACCAGTCAAAACTTAAGAAAATGCGGTCTCTGGCCCCCAACCCCTTGTGCAGGACCGCACTACATACGCTAGTTACTGCCCAAACAAGTTACAAAAAATATTGCTTCCCATTTCTTACTTATGTTTGTTCACAATGTCACTCAAGCTGTAACTTCTTGTACGCTGAACTTTAATTTGTCATTTCCAATAGCGGCGTTTAAAAGACAGATACAGTGCCCCCACACAATTGATTGTCATCTTTTGGCGCTGAGACAGAGTTGCCCGTGCTCTTTTCAACGCTAGTGGTCCGTGAGTTCCACGGCGCGGGTTTTGCGCTGCCTCCTTCGAGAGATGGTGCCACGCTGTGCGACGAGGCCGGCAGCGCCGGTGTGCCGCGGATGGTTGTTTCACCGAGACGACACTTGCAGCGAGGTTAACTTCAAACCAGGTTCATTTCGGCTCAGTAAGCTTTCAGGCCTTCGTCGCGGCACCAATCTGCTTTGCCGGTGGTCATTTTATGCTTACATCTAGTCTCGATTACGGGAGAGCCAGCAGTTTTTCATCAGACTACCGCCTTCGTGGGAATTTTGGAATTGTTCTTCAGCTCTTTGTCTCCGTCACCTACCGGCGAACAGCGACCTTTTTATGAGTAAACACGGGACTTAACACGGCTCAAGAAGTTTCAAATGGGGCGGATCCTGACGCTGCCGGCCTGGTCACGCAGCGTGGCGCCATCGCTCGAAGAAGGCGGCGCAAAACCAGCGCCGCGGATCTCACGGACCACTAGGGTTGAAAAGAGCGCAGTCAACCCTGTCTCAGCACGAAAAAGTGTCAAGTGTATGGTGCACTGTATCTGCCTTTTGAACGTCGCCATTGGAAATTTCAAATAAAAAAATGTCGCAGTTTCGCCCGAATGGCGAAGCATCGATTGCGATAGCAAATTAGTAGAGAGCTATCCGGAGTAGGGATAGTAGTTTTATCGGCTGCATAAACTTGGACACATTGGCTTACTAACTGAATTAACAATCGTGGTGTCAGCGCGCACAAGCAAACATGAATAGATCACGCTGAATGACCGCAGCCAACGACTGTCAAAACGCTGGCAGCAAGCGCAGGTTCGCGCGGTCTATCGCTTTAATGGAAACCGAGCGGCGAATGCACAGCGCATACAAAGGTCAGAGCCGTGTGGAGATAAGAGACGGTGCGGGCGACGGGCACCGGCGGGCAAAGTGCAGAGGAGAAGTTGTTGGCAAAGGAGAAGCTGCCCGCCCCCTCTCTTCCCGTTTCTTGCTTTCGCGTGAAAGATTGAGTGGCAAGATACACCTTTGGTGCCGGAGCACAGCGCCGCCCCGCCTCTCTCCTTCCCATACCCCCACGGCCTTTCGCGCGACGGTCGCGTTTGCTTTCCGCCGTGCGTTCACTCTCCGTGATAGCATGCGTCCCCCGCGCGCTTTCGCTCGCGCATACGGCGCGCGGCGACGATTTTATCGCCCTTGGAATCTATACGGAACCTCACGGCGACGGCGACGGCGACGCCGATGGCAAAAATCCGGTTGAAGTGTCCATATAATTGCTATCGCAATAATATTCAGCGTACTAGAAGTTAAAGCTTGAGCGATATTCTGAAGAAACCTTAGGAAGAAATCGGAAGCCATAATTTTTTTTGTAACTTGTTTGGGCACTAACCAGCGTATGTTATGCGGCCCTGCTTGGAGGCCAGAGACCGCATTTTCTTAAGTTTTGACTGGTTGCCCGGATGATCTCGTTTTTTTTTTTGCTCTCGCAACGATGCCCGGATCTTCTCGCAGATTCTCGTTTTGTTTTCGCACCCATTCTCGTCTTGAGTGCCCGCATAACAGCTCTGTATTTTCGCTCAAGGTCTGTTAAAGGTCGCCGACAACGGGAGCTAAAAGCACTTCATCCTTAATAAATTGCTGGCTACGACAGCAGCCACGATGAGACGACGGCGTTGGTGTTCACCGAAGACTTCATTTATTATAGGCATACGAATACCGGAAAGCCGGTGCCTACCCAACGTCCCAAAAAGCGTCTTCGGTGTGCGTCTCGCGAGCTGTTACCCTAGTCAGCCGAAGTCGTGAACTGGCGGTGTTCTTTAGAGGCTTCGAGACGTTGAACGATATTTCGTTACATCTCGTATTCTACTACGCACACACCGCTGCCTACCATCGCGCCAAAGCTACATAACGTCAAGAACAGTAACAGATTCGAGAAGATGGTGAGTGCATCACCTTCATTCATGACACGACACCTTTGAAACGGTGTGTATAATGGTGCTAATTGAAGTCGCACTGGCAATTACGAAGAGAGATTTCCGACGACACGTAACGAGAAGAAAGTGTCGTTTGGGGGCATAATGAAGCGCAGCGTACAGCCACAACAGATATACATGTGCATTAAAGCTAATAAATTTTACGTTCATTTGTGTCACGTCGAAATGGACACCCCATCTACATCAAAACATTTGTGTCATTGTGTTACTTTGCCTAAGCACGTTAAATTTTCGAAGCATTGTATTTGAGTCGCTAGAATTACATTTGCGTAAACATTAAAGAAAGATTCGCTTTATCAAAAATTTCTACATATCCGTGGGATCTGCCGAGTTTTCTTGCACGACATTGGTCCAATAACACTTGTCTCAACCTTTCATTGCTTACCTACAATTGGAGTTGTGAGCAGCGACGACAATTATGCGATTGCAAATGTGCTCGACATGAAAGAAAGGAAACCAGCTCCATATATGCAATATTACCAGTCCATCACATTCAGGTATCGGACCATGCTTACGCGGTCCCATGCAGGTATTTCCGGTGTCTGTTCCAACGTGGTTGGCATCTTCATAGGCAGCATGTACGTGCACTTATTGAAGCCGTCTCCAAGGGTAGTGGGCTACGAGATGACGACCGTGAGCGCCATCAACGCTCTCTTGTTTCTTTTACTCATGAACATCAACTGCCACTCGCTACGCTACCCGGTAATTCACGATGGGACCAACGGGTGAGTACTAGGTCACCCTCTATTGTTTAATAAGACGAAGAAGATGCCAAAAGTTGAATTCTCAATTGAATTCTAGGGTTTTACATGCCAAAACCACAGTGTCAATATGAGGCACACCATAGTGGCGGACTCTGGATTACTTTTGACCACAAAAGGATGCTTAACGTGCCCCCAATGCACCGGACACAGGCGTTCTTGCATTTCGCTCCTATCGAAATGCGGCCAGCCGCGGCCGGAATTTGATCTCGCGACCTCGTACTATGCAGCGCAGTGCCATAACCGCTAAGCCACCGTCACGGGTAAGATGCCAAAAGTGTGTCAGGATGTCGGTCGTAATGTGCAATATAGCTTTCTGAAATACCCTAATGATCCCAAGAAGCAGAGCTTCGCCAAATCGATCATATTGTGTGAACATGGGAGGGCAATGGAGTCACTGCTCCGAATATACGAGTTCTAGTTTTGGTTTACATCAATGCCGCTCGCTTGCGGCGGAGTTTGTTCCACATTTCCTACAAAAGTGGTGGTGCCAATTTCACATCGTGTTTATGCTATTCCGTCGTGATGGAAGCTGTGAACGCGTTACTAGGTCGCGCATTTTTTTTAAAGAACCAAACAGCTTTCTTTGGCTCCATCACCCACTTTCGTGGTGGTCGGTGGTGATCGAACATTTGCCGACCATCAAGAGGCGCCGATGCAAAAGGCGAGTGCTCTAGCGCTATACGAGTGAGTTGCAGAGAACGTGCGCCTCCGAACGCCAACTAATATAGCTATTTGAGACGCACGGCCCACAGCGCGAGATAATTGTGATATTTGAAGGTACAGATGCTGTGGTAGCGGTTAACTTTTTGGGTTAACGTCCGCAATAATTTGTTGAATTACAACAAATGAGGACCTTAACCGAGAAAGTGTAAGAGCGGGGTTGAAGATTAATATGCAGAAGACAAAGATAATGGTCAACAGCCTGGCAAGAGAACAAGAATTCAGGATAGCCAGTCAGCCTCTAGAGTTTGTACATGAGTACGTTTATCTAGGTCAATTACTCACAGGGGACCCTGATCCAGGGAAGGAAATTTACAGAAGAATGAAGATGAGTCGGAGTGCATACGGCAGGCTTTGCGAAATCCTGGCTGGGAGCTCACCACTGTCGTTGAAAATAAAAGTGTACAATCATTGCATTCTAGTGGTGCTAACATATGGGGCAGAAACTTGGAGGTTAACAAAGAAGCTCGAGAACAAGTTAAGGACCGCACAAAGAGCGATGGAACGAAAAATGTTAGGCCTAACGTTAAGAGACAGAAAAGAGCGGAGTGCATCAGAGAGCAAATGGGCATAGCGGATATTCTAGTTGACATTAAGAGAAAGAAACAGAGTTGGGCAGGTCATGTAATGCTTAGGATGGATAACCGGTGGACCATTAGAGTTACAGAATGGATACCAAGAGAAGGGAAGCGCAGTCGAGGACGGCAGAAAACTAGGTGGGGTGATGAAGTTAGGAAATTTGCAGGCGCAAGTTGGAATCAGCAAGCTCAAGACATGGATAATTGGAGATTGGAGGGAGAGGCCTTCGTCCTGCAGTGGACAAAAAAATAGGCTGATGATGATGATGATGATGCTGGGATAGATCAGGCTGGAAGGACGACCGTCTCCTCCCGTCATCTTCTCCCCATGTGCACCATGGCAGCTACGAGAGAGGACTCCGGCGTCCGAAGAGGAGGATAGCAGGCGCCTTCGAAGACAGCGCTCGCGCCTCTGGAGACAACACAAATTGACGAATCAGTTTACAGGCAAACCTCGCTATAACGAAACGGGATATAATGAAGTAAGTGAAATTCCCGTTGAAATTCCTATATAGATTCATAGTGCAGCACATGTAAAAATTGATATAAAGAAATAAGTAATTCTGGTTCTCCCTTCAACTTCGTTATAACGAGGTTTTACTGTATATGTATAGCTACTATACTTCCGATACGGATGTGCTGGTTTACGGCTCCGCTCTTAAGGCAATTACAAAATTACGGGGAGGCTTAGAACTTTTTGAGAATATGAAGCCGAAAGCCTAGTTGGACCCATAGCGATGTGGAATGAAGCTCTGGGCCCACGCGGCACATATACAAGGCGCGGGTGCACACTGCGAACGCGCTGCCGCCGTTTCCAGAATGTTCTACGGGCGCCGCCGCTGACATTACCCTCCTCCTTCCCAACGCCGCCACCGCCCTTGCCCTCAAGGCCCCTACTGCGCTGCTGCTGACGTTTCCTTCCTCCTCCCCAGCGCCGCTGTTGCCCTATGCCTCAACGCCCGCCAGCGTTTAGCGCGAGAGGGCAGTATGGGAACGCTATCACAGAATTGCATTTGCAAACGTTAGCGCTGGCCCCATTACTCCTTTCCCGATTCCACGCACCGCCTTATATTTACTGTAGCCCCAAAGTCGTCTATGATTGTCAGAGCTCGCTGTGGAAGGAGACGACGAACGCGTGAGCAGTGGCACGAGCGCGAGACGAGCTAGCTGTCTTTTTCTATACCTCACAGCCACCTTGAAACAGAGATTTAAGGCTTTCACCTTAAAACGAAATAACAGCTACCTCGATAGCTTCGACGTAACAATATCATCAAAGCAGCAAATATGCCCCTTCAAGTGCATCGTTCTTTTAATAAAGCAAATAGCTTTCTAGAAACGTCCCGTTATTCGCTTGTATTGGCAATCATTGTCGATGGCTTCTGCACTGTTTTCTAGATGAGTTCTCCCTACATTGTTTTTTAGCTTTAGCGCTACTGTATTAAAGCCATGTTTCTACTCACGTATACTGAAGTAAAAGAATAAAATAAAACACACACCTTTTGGTTTTTTTTCTTTCCGTTTTCACCTAAAGGCTTACTATTCGCAATGAGTGCAACGACGTGTGTGACTGCCCCACGGCTGTCTATCGACCGGTCTGCGACGAGGCGAGAAAAATGGAGTACTTCTCAGCATGCTTTGCCGGCTGCCCGACCAGTGACTTGAATCAGACGGTGAGGCGCATCTTGCTATTTTGTTCTAAGTTGTTGTTTGAAAGGAGCGAAATAAACGCCACTTATCTATATACGTGGGACGACAATCACACGGCCGCCGTGAAACACCTACCGTCCAAATTAGCGCAGGCGTCCCTCGGCCCGACACTCGGCTTTCTTTAGGGATTAATTATCCTGGGGAAGGAGTCCACTCTATGCGAATTCTGCGAAACACTATTTTCACAACAAAACACTGAAAAAGAGGGAATAGGCCACTCCTATGGCGGCAGTTTCTCATTTGGCATTCCAAAGCATTTATTGAGGGGGGGGGGGGGGGATGAACCGCGGGTTGAGAGGACCACTGGTTGGAGAGAGACATCCCTGTGCAAGCGCTGAAGTCTCGCAATGGCCGAGCACCAGGCCCCGTGGTACTCGGCCATCCCACGACGGCTGTAAGAAGGCTTCCGTGGCGAAGCCGCAACGTATTTTATTCAATTTTTAGCTTTTCTTTTGGTCGGTGTCTGTCGTTTTATTGCTTCATGTTTCATCCTGACCAGACGGGCTTCCGTCGAACCCTCGACTTCACCAGGCCCGGAGCGCGCTAGTAACTATTTCAGCGGCAGGTACCCGGCGGCAGCTCTAGTCTGCTTCCGACAGCCGCGGCGGATGCTCTGCACCAAGGCTTGTGAGTTGGGGCGCATGCGGCAGAGCGTTACCAAGTAATGATGGGCAGCTTACCGCTCCTCTTCAAAAATAAAAGTGTACAATCATTGCAGTCTACTGATACTAACAAATGGGGGCACATGCTTAGAGACTAGCGAAAATAAACAGCTTTAGAAGAAGTTAAGAACCGCGCAACGGGCGATGGAACAAAAATATTTAGACCTAACAGTTGATATTCGCCTCGATGTCAGGGAGGGAAACTTGAAGGTGTTGTGGATGTCGCGAAGTCACATTACAGTAGGCAAGGCTGTGAGGCGGATTGCGAGGGGTTAACTGTTTATTAACATGGAATGGGAAAGCGATAGAAGGACACTATTTAACAGACATCAAAAGACTACGAGTCAAGAGTTACAATGACCTTACAATTTAGGCTTCTTTCTCCTAGCCGTATCTACACCGAATCCCTCGGTCAGCGACCCTGCACGTACCTAAACGCATCCCCAACATAACCCTTGCGCCAACGTTCGTATACCAATCACACTGCGGCGCGCGCAGTGTGCACAAAGCGGGGCTCCAGGGTGACACTATCCAAAGTTCCAATACGCCAAGGCCGTTGCCTCAAATCCTTTGCAGTGCAATGAGTCTCTTGTCTCAAAACTTCGCAAGACGCAGTCCTCCAAAGAAAGCACTTCCACGCACGCTGGGGCATCTGGTCCGTTTGCGGAAGGTCTCGGCAATGCATGGGTGCGGCCCAGCGGTGATGAGCGGACTTCAAGCCACGGCACTGTTTCCGCGAACCGAACGCCGGAAGCCCCGACTCACAGTCAACCCGCCAACGCGCTCTCCGTAAACAGCGGCTTCCACCTTACCCACGACGGCTGTACCTCTCCGCCGCCTTGGTGTCGAACCGCGCGTCACTTTTGACGACCCGCACGACCCTTACATTTAGCTAGGCGCACAAACAACGCTGAACTCTACTCCTCCCCATCAAGAATGTCACCAGGGTACTTGCTGTCCATGTGACATTTCATAGACACCACCCGCAAACACTGCACAAAACATCACCAAGTGCCCTTGCAGTTCATGAAGTGCACCAATCTGGTATCAGATCCACCACGTATGCGCGGTCAAATCGGCGCGCATAATTTTGCTGCCGGCCTTGAGACCTGTCGACCGCAGCACTCGCGAACACTGGAAATGGGCGCGTGTGTGCGTGCTAGCCCCCCCGCGCGCGCGCACGCGCACACACACACACACACACACACACACACACACACACACACACACACACACACACACACACACACACACACACACACACACACACACACACACACACACACACACACACACACACACACACACACACACACACACACACACACACACACACACACACACACACACACACACCATCATCATAATCATCACCAGCCTATATTTTATGTCCACTGCAGGACGAAGGCCTCTCCCTGCGATATCGAATTGCTCCTGTCTTGCTCTAGCTGATTCCAACTTGCGCCTGCAAATATCCTAACTTCATCACCCCACCTGCCGTCCTCGACTGCCCTTCTCTTCTCTTGCTACCCATTCTTTAACTCTTAATGGTCCACTGGTTATCCAACCTACGCATTACATGGACTGCCCAGCTCCATTTTTTCTCTTAATGTCAATTAGAATATCGGCTATACCCGTTTGCTGTCTGATACACACCGCTCTCTTCCTCTCTTTTAACGTTAGGCCTAACATTTTTCGTTCCATCGCTCTTTGTGCGGTCTTTAACTTGTTCTCGAGCTTCTTTGTTAACCTCCAAGTTTCTGCCCCATATGTCAGCACCGGTAGAATGTAATTATTGCACGCTTTTCTTATCAACGGAAGTGGTAAGCTCCCAGTCAGGATTTGGTATTGTCGGCCGTATGCTCTCCAAGCCAATTTTATTCTTCTGTAAATTTCCTTCTCTCGATCAGGGTCCCCTGTGGAGTAATCGACCGAGATAAGCTTACTCCTTTACAGACCCTAGGGGTTGACTGGCGATCCTGAATTCTTGTTCCCTTGCCAGGCTATTGAACGATGCTATTGATTGAGGCTATACACAAAAAAGCTCAGCAGAGCCACCTTGGCCGCGCGCTTCCCGTATCAGGTGTTGCTCACCATAACCGTTATCTAATTCGTACTTTCGTAGCGCATGTGACCAGCGCATCAGCCCCGGGCTGGTGGATGCAGAGCCTGCCAGAAACGCTTGCGGATTGCGGTCAGCCCCCACTATTATTCTTGCTCCAAATAGCCAGGTGAAAAGAACCCCTATAGTGTCCCCACGGCCGTAAGCACGTCTCTGTTTTTAACCACTTTGCCTGTGCTACCGTCAACGTTTTACTGAGGAATGCGACCGGTTTTTGACCTACCTTTAGAAGCTGCGAGAAGCTGCGATAGGCTAGTCCCTACCGGCACCCCAGAGGCATCGGTTGTCAACAGAAAATTGTGACCATGACCAGGGGCCGTATTCTGAAACGTTCCACTTCGGCGATATTTCCTTTTCGCTTTCAGGCGCGTGCCGATTGGCTGGCTGAGCAAAATTGAATGACGTTGGGCTCAACCAGCCAATCAGCTCATCCAATTTTGCTAAAACAGCCAATCATCGCGGGCCTGAAAGCGAAAAAAATATCGCCGAAGTGGAACGTTTCAGAATACGGCCCCAGGGGCAACCACCTGCTGCAGTGATGCCAACACGTTCTTTATACTGTGCAAAATGCGTATCTTGCCTCTTCATTCCGCGAGATCGCCCTGGGTATCCCACGGTCGGCCAAGTGAGAGAGAGGGCCCACCATCTTAGAATATTCAGGAACATGCTCGCGGTAATGGCTAACAAGGCCGCGCACACTTTTCCGCTCCCTCTTCGTTTCCGGGGCTTGAAACCTTAACATCTCGCTCCTAAATTGCGTTTCTTCCTCAGCCAAGTGTCCCCCACTCGATATCTCGTGCGCGAGTTCTAAATCTCCTTTCCTTTCGGATTCGGGCAACACCAATTGCCTCTGCATTTGGCCATTAATTTTCTTCTCACGAAAAATCAATCTCTCCTACACGTTCCCTACGGGCGTACGCTCAAATGCTTGCCTCCTAACTTCATGCGGCGAATCGTCCTCTTACTGTTCTACTCTGAAGCTCGCAGCAGTCGTTCCATCTACACCCACAGCTTAATTTCCATCTTGGCCCACTGAAGCAACCATCGCACGCATCTGCGCGAATTTAAGTTTTTCTATCTCTAGAATGAGTCTGAACATCTCAAGCTCAAACACTTTGTGAGCAACTGCCCACGCTGTCCAATGGGTACATTTCCCCCTTCCTGACCAGTGTCTGTGGCAACCATGTCGCTCTCAGCCATCGTGAGACGCCCCATGAGCTTCCCTTTCCCTTGAGAAAATCACTTAGGCACTAGCCCGACATGGTGAACCAAGACAACAGATAAGTGTCCTACCTTGACCACCCTTGTATCCGCCGCCTGGACTGGCTCCCCGGGGTGGTGTTGGCCTCCCGTGGTGCTTCTAGCAGCTCGCTGGCCCACTGCAACACCGAACGGAACACCGAATTTCTTTATATCGCTGAAGGTATTTTTCCCCCTGAAGACAACACTAAGAAAAATCCCGACCAACTAGAGGCTAGCAGATTCGCTGTAAAACAGGAAGCCATGGTATGATTAAGGATCTAGCGGGGACAGCCGATATTCTAGTTGACATTAGGAGGCAGAAAATGGCACTGGGAAGCCATGTGATGCGTAGCGCGGGTGATCGGTGGCTCATTACAGTTACAGAATTGGGGCCAAGAGACGGGAAGAGCAGTCGAGGAAGACAGAATTAGGTGATTAGGAGAGAGAGAGAGATAATTTATTTGAAGGAAGGCAGAGAGGTCGGCCTGAGCTAGCATGCTCTAGCCTGCTACACTGCACAGGGGGAGGGGGGAACGGGGACATAAAGGCTGGATAAGGGGTGATGATGACATAAAAGAAGGATGTACAACGGTAAAGGCAAGTTCAGCATCCACATGGATATGAACAAAGTCCAAAAAGGTCATTCGAAAGTGTCATCTCGGACATCCTGAATTTGCAGTAGGAAATTCGCAGGCACAACATGGGATCACTAGACGCAAAACTGAGATTGGTAAAGTGAGGTTGCTGGCAGAAGAGGGAGAGAGATAAAAGTTTTCAAGATATGCTGGAGATGCTGGGATAAGCCTTCGTCTTGCACTGAACGTAAATAGGCCGATAATGATGATATAATGTCCATACACTAGAAGCTTGGGTGATGGCAGAAAGCGCGTGTTTCGCGTGTTCACTTGTAAGTTGCGGAAGATGCTGACGGCTGTGGGGCAAAACAACAACTTCAGAATCATAAACATTTGGACTGGTTGGAACATGACTCGAACGGAAACAGTGCGAAATAAAAGGACGTGAAGAAAGGACAGACAAGACCGCTACATTCACCGACACTGGCTGAATGTTTAACTGTCCGCTGACCCTTCTCAGGTCCTGTTATTTTGCGGTGTTGCCGCTCAGGACAACAGCAGAAGGTGTGGTCTCACACGTGTGCCTTTCGTACTTTACACTGCCAAATGATCTGAGGCTCACTTTCCAGAAGCCATATCCAAAGAACAATCCAAAGCCGAAAAATACATCTCATTAGCTTGATTAGATTACACGTTTTTTTTCCAGCCTTTCAGCTACAACATGACACACATACTAAAAACTTCAGTATTGTAAAGTCCTGAAACCACTCTAAGTGTAGCATAAACCAGTGTTAATGAATCCGCGAGTACGTCACAAAAACGTATTGCATGACTCACCAGAATCAAATAAACAAATTACTGATTTCATTATGCCAGAATCTGTAGAACGCGCATCTGCACCATATTTGTGAGAGTGGGAAAGAGAACGAAAGGAACAACATGGAAAGCAATTCTTCCTGTCGTTTACTGATGACAGCGTTTCCCGTCGTCCCAACTTGAGAGGGCGCAACGTAACTGCCGATGTCAAGGTAGTTAGTGGTATCATCTCACTGTCGCATCAGCAATGTTGGCGAACTTGTCCATTTCACCGAAATCGACTGTCAGGCATTATGTGCCATCACCCATGGAAGGGAGTATTTCTGAGACGGAACAGTTGAAAGAGCGTACGAGAACTACAGCGTTCGAGAGCAGCGTCATGATGTATCTACAGCATGTTTAGTTATCACTCAGCTGTGAACGACCGACTGGCAGAAACTCCGCGAAAGCTTTTGGTGGTACAGTGGTGTAAGAAAAAGGAAGTTCATTCAGTAACGACACTGCGTGCTCGGGGTAATTTGCTTCATAATGTTGCCACCAGCACTGCTCTTGATAATGCTACCAATTCGTGATATACACAAAGGCAACAAGGATGTGAATAAGTGCTTTATTCTTATGCTGCGGAAAAAACATTTGTTGAACCATTTTCTTGCATTTCATTTTACTTAATTTATGGCAGTTTCTGGTATTAATTAACTCGTAATGCTTGTTCTTCTCTACATTGACGATGACCTAACCACTGACGGCGTAGTGAACGCAGCCTAGTTACACAAATGCCGTGGTGCACTGCCACTTCGAATATCAATGGCTGCATAATTATCAATCACTGCATGGACAAATGACGGATTTAACTGGTACAGCTTCTTAACGCGTGTCGATAAAAAAAACGAAAAAAAAACAATCAAAAAAAGAAAGAATAATTTGAAGTCAATTACCGCAGGCCTTCCAAGATTGCCGATGTCTGCAGCAAGCGCCCCTTGTGAACAACTTCAACAATGGCACCGTTGCCAATACGAAATGCAAGCCTGATTGTCAATGCCACCTTGTGCTGTTCGCTTCGATCTTTTTCATCGCCAACGTACTTCAAGGAACAACCGTGGTTGGAACAACCCTGCTCCTTCTCAGGTGCGCCTCTGCGCCACAATACCTACTATTGTGGAAACAGGCTCAACGACGACAGAATGGGCATGGGCGCGTGTCATTGCATGCTGCCAACGGGAGCGTATGGCATGGCGTGGTCTGGTATACTGCCGAACTAAAGGGGCAGCTAGATGAATCGCATTTCTGACACTCTACGTGATCAATCAATAAATAATTTTACATTACCACTTCGGAGAGTGGAGGCCGTGGGAAGAAAAAGCTCTAGGGAGCTTGACAAGGCTCCCCAGCCTATTAGAGTTCAGCAGCATGCAGTGGTGGTGTACATAACATGCGCACATGAACATGAACATAAGCAAAGAAGCATACGTTATGCTTGTATACAATCATAAAAAAAGCGATAAGCGAAGCAAAAACTCCCAGGTACGCCCAAAAGGCGAAGCGTCAATTGCGATAGCAAATTAGTAGAGAGCTATACGGAGTAAGGATAGTAGTTTAGAGTAAGGATAGTAGCGTGGCCTTTATTCAAAGCGCCGTCCGACAGCGGTCGTCTAGAGCAGTGGCGCCGTGCAAATCTGAGGGCAGACCGAACGCTTATGCCTACCGACCATGTCTGCGCCAACCATTTTTCAGAGGATACGATATCGATGGCATATTACGCGGAGCTCGATAAAAGGGTTCACACCTTATTTCCGAACTGTCCAAAGAACCTCACACGGTCAAATAAACCTCGAATGCCGCTGCGGAAGAGAGAACCGGAAGAGAGCTTCCCTACCAGGTATATCCTACCTTGGACTTTATACGGAACTTCACTCGCGCGCTTTCAGTCGCACATACAGCATACGGTGCGCGGCGACAATTTTATCGCCGTTGGACTTTATACGGAAGCTCACGGCAACGACGACGGCAGAAATCCGCTTGAAGTGTCCATATAATGGTTATCGCAATAAAAGACTACATCAAATACACTTTTCATATTTGAAGTTCCAAATATGAGCTCGGCACGAAGAAAGCATGAAGCTCAGACCTCCAACATGAGATATCAAAACTATCTCGTGTTGAAAACATTTAATACAGAGGGTAGAGTTATTTTCCGTATTTAGGCTCCGTAATTTGTGCGTGCTGTTCTTGTTTCGAATTTTTTCATGAGTCGTAAAGGATACACAGAAGCGTATTCGGTTAACTCTGCTATTTCTTTAAGCATTGAGATATTGTTCTTTATTTCGTATTTGTAACGAAGATCTAGGCGTAAGCTATAAATACGAAAAACCGTTGGGATATCAGCAGTTTGGTAGAGCTGTGCAGAAAGATGATCTCGGGCTAAATTGTAAATGATGCATAAAGCTTTCTTATGAAGGACGTAGACATTTCGTAAGGCTGTGTGCGTGGCAGTGTCCCATTCGATATGGCAGTAATTCACTTGTGACATAAGCAAATATTTGAAAAGCAGCAATTTGATATGAGTAGGGAGGACATGAGTGTTACGGTATACTGAGACCAATAAAACGTGACACTGCTAAACACACGTGACTGACATGCACATCCCACAGCAACTTTTCTGTACACCAAACCCAAGGGTTTTGAAAGCTGGCACAATTTCTATGTTATTAAAGCTATAAATATACACTTTTACCCTTAGGGTGAGAAATTAATTAATTAATTAATTTATTTATTTATTATTTACCTCAGGGCCAGAGGCATTAAAGAGGGGAGTGGGTTACAGCAAATGAATATAAAAACAATAAAAAAGCAGTTAGAACGTTCAAGTACAAAGGCTTCTGATTATACAGTTTTAGCTAGGGTAAAATCGTCGTAAGAAATTGGTAGCAAAGTACGATAGTAAAATGGTAAATACGAAATGCACTTAGGTTACAAACATATAGTAGGAAAAATGCTTCGATTATACAATGTTAGCTAAAGCCGCTCAAAACCTTTGGTTATATCGTGAATGGATACGATTTCAGCGGGAAGGTGGTTCTATTCCGTGGATGACTGAAGGAAAAATGATTGCAAAAACGTTTTAGTGTGACATGATTCGAGACCAACCTTAAAACGATGGTCGATTCGAGGCGATATGTATTGTGGCTGAAAAATGAAATCATTGCGGAGTGTTGAATGATAGTATAGCTTGTGAAAAAGAACTAGGCGTGCGATTTTGCGACGAGAAGAAAGTATATATAGACTAAGCGAAAGGTTAGTTTTCATGGCAGACACACTTGCAGTTCTATTGTAATTACGTAAGATGAAACGAACTGAATTATTTTGAACGAGTTCTAATGAATTAATTAGTTTATCAGTGGCAGGATCCCAAACAGACATGCATATTCTAGTTCCGGACGTATAAGGGCAGTAAAAAGAAGCATTTTTAGGGATGAAGGGGCAGTTGAAAAGTTACGGCGCATGTAGCCAAGCATGCGGTTAGCATTGCTAATTACGTAGTCGGTATGAACATTCCAAGATGAGTTAGCAGAGATATGCACACCTAGGTATTTGTAAGAGTTAACCATTTCCAA
Source organism: Dermacentor silvarum (assembly GCF_013339745.2). Taxonomy (NCBI): domain Eukaryota; kingdom Metazoa; phylum Arthropoda; class Arachnida; order Ixodida; family Ixodidae; genus Dermacentor; species Dermacentor silvarum. The sequence goes on along the minus strand of NC_051161.1, from coordinate 35,596,271 downwards.
GGGAACGTTATTTAGATAATATGTATGCATGCTGTTAGTCGGGATACACGCATCACTTTACATTTGCCAACGTTTAGTTCCATTAACCAATTTTTGCACCAATTAGCTACAGTAGTTAGATGAGACTGCAGGTGGTTAGGATCTTCTGCATTAGTTATTTCACGAAAGATAACACAATCATCAGCAAATAAGTGAATGTTAGATGATAGAGAGGAAGGGAAGTCGTTAATATAAATGAGAAACAAAAGAGGCCCGAGCGGTACACCGGAAGTTACGCTTCGAAGTGGTGAGTTATGGCCGTTTGCGGTTACAAATTGAGTGCGATTAGATAGGAAGCATTCAATCCACTTCAGGATGTTAGTGTCAAGGTTCAGCTGACTTAGTTTATAAAGTAAACGTTTATGACAGACCTTATCAAATGCTTTAGCGAAGTCTAAAAAAATGCAATCTGCAAATGATGAACGATCGAGAATACGATGTAATTTATGCGTAAAGATTGCAAGCTGAGTTTCACATGAAAATGTTTTTCTAAATCCATGCTGAGCTGGTGTGAAAAATGCATTTGATTCAAGGAAGTTAACAAGATGTTTGAAAATTATATGTTCGAGCAACTTACAGTAAGTACTTGAGAGTGAGATGGGCCGATAATTGGCTGTTAGATTTTTGTTACCTGACTTACGCAGTGGAACCACCTTCCCGATTTTCCATTGGATAGGTTGAGCAGACGTATCAAGTGATTGCTGAAAAAGTTTGGTTAGGATAACAGAACTAACGGTGTTTGTATTTTTTAGAAATTTAGCGTTAATAGAGCCGTAACCAGGCGATGAGTCTTGATTCAGGGAATCGATTAGTTTTGCAACGCCACCAGTTTCAACTCTCACTGGAGGCATAGCTACGTAAACGTACTGGCGAGTAGGAGGTAGGCGGTCATTTCAGGAAATATAAAAATTTTGCACAAATGTGTCGTTAAGAGTGGCAGCGCACTGTTCGTTAGGTACATGGTTGCCCAATGGGTCTTCCAGAGTTATGCGATCATTGCGCAAGGGCTTGATTACACTCCAAAACTTTTTAACGTTAGTCTTTAACATAGATGGAAGCACGTTAGATAGAAAATTAGATTTAGCGTTCTTTAGGGCTGTTACGTACGTGTCGAGTGCGGACTTATAAGCAGACAAGCGTGTGTCGGTTGGTGGGTGTTTTGTAGAACGATATAGGCGTTTTTTTGCGGTTACGTAGGCGTTTTAGATGGGCATTGAACCAAGGAGCATCAGAATTGGAGGTGATGATGCGAGATGGGATGTACTTTTCAGTTAGTTCCTGAACTTTAGCGGCGAACATGTCCCAATTAAGCTGAAGTGGACTATTTTCGAAATCCGGCAAGAAAGTGTCTAGAAATACAGTTAATTTGTTATTTATGGCGGTAAAGTTTGCTTTCTTGTAAATATGTATAGTTTTTCTGAGTTTACTTGCTTTAGGTGTAGAAAGGTTAATTGAAAATGCAAGTAGGCAGTGATCGCTTAAACCAGGTAAGTGTGTAATCTCCGAAATTGTGTCGGGATGGGATGTCAAAACTATGTCAAGGGTATTTGCGGCGTTAGAAGATACACGTGTAGGTTGAGTTACTAGCTGTGACTATGAAAAAACTGAGCACAAGTCTAGAAATTCCTTAGCTTGGGCTGAAAAGGGAGCGAGTGAAGATGATTGATCGTTCCAGGTTATGTTTGGTAGATTAAAGTCGCCCAGGAGTAAGATGGGAGATGAGGGAAAACGCGTGCGAACAAGATTAATACTATCGTGCAGTTCATGGAAAAATGTAGGTGGTGCAGACGGTGAGCGATAGCACACGCCTATGATGAATTATTTGTGACCAAGAGCTACGGAAACCCAGACAGCTTCTAAATCGTCGCTCGTACAAACCACAGAAGACGGAATATCATTTGAAATTGCCAAAAGGACGCCGCCTCCTCTACGCGCAGTACGGTCACAGCGATAAACACGGTATTGCGTAGCACCGTGGAACACTTCAGTGTCAGTGACATGCGCAGGCAACCATGTTTCGGTAAGTGCAATGATTTTTGCAGAACATGTGCCGATTGCAGACGATAACGAATCGTATTTATTGGACGCACTTCTGACGTTAGAATATAAAACGGAAACTTGAGGCAATGAAGAAAATGAACCACTGCCCCTCGCGCTTTCCTAGATCGGAGGACGGGACGAAACAGGGCTTGCACGTTCTACATTATTACTGCGTTGCTTAAGTTCTTGAATTTCATCAGAATTGGTGTTGTACACGTACGATTTTCCGCTGAGGATCAACTTAGCGCAATTTGAAAGGTTCAGAAGAGGCTTGGCTCTTACCGAATGCTATCAGCTTTGTTCGCGCGGTTCGTGTAGCAACTGAGAAATCTTCACTTATACTGATGTTTTTATGCTTGAATTGGCTGCGCAGAGACAGTAGTTTTTCTTTGGTTTTGAAGCTTGCAAACTTCACAATAACAGGACGGGATTTATTAGGCATAAACGAACCAAGGCGGTGCGCACGTTGGATTGCGTCTGCAAGAAATGTGTCAGTAATACTACTGATTACTCTGGTTATATTTGATTCTGTTTCTTGCCAAGTTTCAATATTATCAGGGAGACCATGGAAAATTAAATTGTCGCGGCGCGATCGATCTTCCAATTCGTTTAAACGGGATTCAAAAAGGTTATTCCGAGCGCTAACTTCTTCAATTGGTTTGCCATGCTAGAAACTTTCAAGCTGACATTATCAACGTTTTGGGACTTTTCCTCTAGTGCGTCTAGCCTTTTCATAATACCAGACACTTTTGATTCAAGCGATTTTTGTCCGCTTTTTATGGCCTTAACATCAGCAGTAATCTCCGTCTGGAACTTTGACGTTTGTAAAGAACGCGTATGCACGCCTTTTATGAGCTTAAAGATTAGGTTCATCTGCTCAGAGGGGTCCTCTGGTAAGGACTCAATGTCAAACAGAGATTCAGAGCGGGTGTTAGGGCCAGGGTTTGATTCAACGTCCCCGGAGCACAACAAAAGAAACGCCATAGAAAAACACTCGCAAACTGTTTCACAGAACACCCTTGGGCACGGGAGCAGTAGCAAACATGGGTCATCGCTTTTCTTAGCGTACAAAGGAAAGGAAGCACAAACCTGCGGAGTGAAAAGATTTTGGTTGAGAGCCATGCCAACGGTACTGCTCTGGTGCCCACTGAAGGCGGACGGGACGGGCGCGCTTCTTATACAGTTGACAACAGGCGATGTCACCGACGAGCGTAACGGGGAGCCAGGGGTGACTTGCGCAGATGCATTCACGACGAAAATGGGCGCAGCATCCAAGGTGACGTCGGGCGGGACCAGCTGAAAACGCTGAACATCGGAGGCAACGTTGCCGTTCATTATGGTTGATAACCAGGCTAGCCAGGAGACGAGTAGTGCCTGCGGAGTGAAAAGATAGTGGTTGAGAGCCGTGCCAACGGTACTGCTCTCGTGCCCAACAAATGATCACTTTTGTTTTGGCCGCATTAGTTTTTAATGCATTTAGTAGCGACCAACGCTCGAGTATGACAAGCATTTCGTTAGCTTTTCTGATCAATTCGTCAGGACTTTTACCGCTGAAAAATACACTGGTGTAATCAGCGTATATAACATAAAATGTGCTAGCATGAATATTGACGATGTTGGTAAAATAATAAAAAAATTGGTGGACACTTAAGCTTCGCCTTAAAGAGTGGAACACGATAGCGTTATCGGGCCGCGTTCCCATCACATTTTTCTTTCGGTGGAATTCACTGCAACAGAGGACGTGGGAAAGCCAGCTTGCAAAGACTAAGCTTACACCGATCCCCTTATAGTCGGCTTCACTTTTAAACAGAAATGCATTGCTGGGAAGACGTTTTTCCAGGGGCACTGTAAATCATCTTATATTAAAATGGGCAGGCCCTAGCACCATTTTTTATTATTTTATTAATTGTTTGCTATTGCCCCGACGCACTCGCGTGTCCAAAACGCATTAGGCAGGCGAAGTCCCAATTTGACCTGCCGAGGATGCGAGTGCCATCGGGATATGATTAAGCACACCGATGTTGGTATGGTAGAAATGCTGGAAAAGGGGTTTGCGTTTGAGTTTACCCACAAGAGAATTATGTTTTCTCGTACATTCAAATTACAATCCAATGCCACCCTGTCTGTAGATTGTGGCTAAGTCGTACTTTACTGTTTTTCTGACGGATTTCACTGTGAGAAATTAAATTTTTGTCCACCGAAACCTTGCACCTTGTGGAGTGCCGGCGTGGTTGGGGTTGTTCGGGATGATTTTGTCCTCCACGGCCGCCGGCATCTACGCCAATGCCGGATTTTCTGCGACACGGGGCCCTTGACGCTATCGCGTTAATAAACAGGACGACCTGAGACCTAAAGTTCCATCCACTAACCAACAGGTGCAAGTGTCGTCTACTTATATGCGGTATTGAAAGGCTGCTAATAATAAAATTAGACAGTTACCAACCTCGCAGACTTTCCAAGATTTACTTTATATGCTATAATCACTTCAAATGAGTAGCAAATACCCCTGTAATTTCACTTTGGCTAAGTTGGTGATGGTTATCAATATACCAAAGTGAAATGTCGATGCAGTTGGCCTTTAAATGAAGGAATTTCTCTCTCTCTCCTCTCTCCTCAGGTGCATAGAACCGAGGGACAAAAGCCTTGCATTCAATACGTACATGCTTGCTCTGACCGTGTTCGGTGAGTAAAAGACATCCCACTTTCACCCGAAAGGCGAAGCATCGATTGTGATAGCAAAGTAGTAGACAGCTATACATAGTAAAGATAGTAGTTTTATCGGCTGTATACTTAAACTTGTAAACATAGGCACACTAACGAAATTAACAAGCATGGTGTCACGCCCGCACAAGCTAACATGAACACACCTCACTCGATGACCGTGGAGCCTTGCGACTAACGAAAGACGGCGCACTTCCCCGCTTTCCTCCCTTGCGTGCGCGAGATTGAGCCGCAGTCACCGGCTCACCCTCGCACGCTTTCACTCGCGCATGTAGCATACGGCACGCGGCAACGATGTTATCGCCCTTGGACTTTATAAGGAATCTCACGGCGACGCCGACGGCAGTAATGTACCAGGAGTGTCCATATAATTGCTATCGCAATAAAAAAGTGCGTGCGGGCGTGCACGCGCATATATTTCCGTTTCAGCAGCTCAAGATACAATACGCATTTCGTGCCCGCATTAGCCCTAGTCACATGAGGGCGGGCTCACGGCAGATACGAGGAGCAGCAAACCGTTGTAGCAAGAGCTTCGTAAATAAAAGCAATACATAGCAAAATAGCTTGCAGCGTTAGTAACGAGAAAGCCACCAAGAGTTAATTTTCTAGTTGGCTTCCTTTAGAGAATGTTGCCCAACATGGGCGTATCAACTCTTACCCACTTTTGAAAGCCGGTACTGCAGGCTGCGCACGGGCCAATTCCACAAAACAAAAGCCGAGGCCATGTTTTCTTTCAGAATACCTTCCGCTTTTTTAGTCCGTATCCCTTGCATGTGCAGCTAGGATTTTCTTTCGGCCCACGCCGCCACGCGCCGTAGCGGATGACGCTCGACCGGCCGCACTAACTAATGGTTATCAGTGGGCGAGCCGTCTGCGGGACACGCTTTGCACGCCTGCATAGCAGAGGAGGCTGTCGCCGGACAGTCTAAAACAAGTTTCATATTCCGCCGCTGCATCATCCCGTGTTTCTTGGGGCCGTCTAGCCTAACCATCTCCGAAGACACAAAATCATCGTTGCTTTTCACAATTTACCGGTCTGTAATCAGTGTTCTCATTTTAGCGATGTTGTTAGATATAGCAACTTTCTTGCTTGTTTAGCGTAAACGCTTTCGATTTAGCGACACGCAACTTTTTTAATGACTAGTATGAGTAACTTGCGTCATTTTATCGACTTCGTAATTAGAAAAGTTACTTCAAAAATGGCCTTCTGGAAAGAAGTTTATTAATACAGAATTATTATACTTATTATTGTGTTATAGAGGTTTATTAAAGAAAAATCTACGTATAAGCGGCTGATACGCGCTGTACGACACACAAGCTCTGTGACCACGATGAAGCAACGGTTGTATTCACATTGGTGGTTTTCCCATTGTGACTGTGCTTCCTCACACAGTGGTCATCCCAGACATCACAATGTGCTCGCAAGATTGATGCTGTATCTTATATTCAGTACAAGTCCGATTTGAATGGACTTAAACGCTGCGGCTTCCCCGGTGTCACTAAATCAATTTGATTGGTGGACGTTCGCAAGCGCAGCTGTTAATTCTTGGATATCAATGGGAATAAATTTTGTGTTCAGACAGAGAACACAGCAGATGATTAAGACATATCGACTGTACAGGAAGGCGTACATATCGGAGCGGCGGAGATCATTCACACGAATCTGAACAAATTCTTTCCGTTTCTTACAAATTTCGCCACTTGAATCAATATTACACGATGGCTTTCAGGCAGATCAACGATTGAAGCGTAGTATCTGACTTGTATTAAGCTGGGCAATTATCATCGCCGTATTAACATGTGGCCAAGGGCGTTCCGGAGAACTTAGTTCTATCACGAACGTGGAGAACCAGAAAAATTTGGGGGTAATTTAGACTAAGTGGCTTTATTGTGCTAGGAAAGCTAGGTTATTTCTATTCTTTTGAGTCATGCTGCATTAGTAACTTTGCAATCGGAAGGTAAACATGGAATTTCAGCTGTCATCATTGGTTATGTAAATGTATTGGTAAGGTAAAATACCTCATACGCTGCTGGTAAATTCACTGCTTATTTGTTACTTGCACGTGAAAAAACATGCAACATCTAGGTAAATAGTTTTCGTCATGTTAGCTTATAATATAGTGTTCCCAAAGTGCCTACGTTATTTAAAATTCCTTCGGCACATCTATTGAGAATTTCGAGCGACTTTCTTGTCTCGCTTTAGCGACACACTTCAAATAATATTGCCAGCACTGTCTGTAATGGTTCATCATGTGTGATTGATCATCAGATCTGTCAATGACAAAGATCTTTCACTGGCCCATCTTTCAGCCTTTTTGATTACAATGGTGATCCGCAAATGTCCTATGCCTATATATATGCCAAGTGAATGTTTCCTTGGATTATCCACCTGGCTTCAAAGCATGCAAAAGGAACGGACGAATGTGCAAAACGCTCGCTTTCTTGTCTGACGTTGCCTTCATGACCGAAATGCCCCCCTCTCTCAGGATACCTCTCTCTCTCTCTCTCTCTCTCTCTCTATATATATATATATATATATATATATATATATATATAATCAATTAGGAGTTCGCGCTTAACCCGGACAAATTTTTACGAAAGAAATGCTCACACGTGTAAAAACAACAAAAATACTAGTATTTTACTGATGTTTCGGCCGGTGGTTCTATCTTCATCGTCCGGCTTCCGATGAAGGCGGTGCCACAGGACGAAACGGCAGTACAATAATAGTATTTTTGCTGTTGTTAAACGGGAGAGTATTTCTTTCATAATGTTTATATATATATATATATATATATATATTTATAAGTGAAGTAAAGAGTAACCGGAGCCGGCACAGAAGTAGTTCAAAAAATAGAAGCACGTAGGAAAAACATAAAAAGACTTTACTGACGTTTCGGCCGGGGTCCGGCCTTCATCAAGAGTGATGAAGGCCCGGTTGATGAAGGCCGGACCCCGGCCGAAACGTCAGTAAAGTCTTGTTATGTGTTATGTTTTTCCTACGTGCTTTTATCTTTTGAACTATATATACATATATATATATATATATATATATATATATATATATATATATATATATATATATATATATATGTATATATAATATATATGAACGAGAAGAAAGGAAACTGAGGGGCCTGATTTTTAACAGCGGAGCTGTTTAAGGTCTTGGTTGCGCCGCGTAGAGCGAACAAAAACTGCTCCTGGCGATGACGTCACCACGCTTTGCCCAGCAACCACCTCGCGGAGCGGCGTGTGCTTCACATCCTCTCCGTACCGTGCACATGTTGCCTTAAGATCGAACGTTAAGGAGAGGGAAGGAGTTATGCGCGCGGCGCGCGCTATGCTCGGGAGAGAGTAAGAAAAAATGAGAGCGAGACAGAAAGAGAAGAAAATTGTAGCAGCACAAACGAGGCAACGCGCAGAGCGGCTGCCGATGCCGTCCGCGTTTCCCCGTTTCCCCGCGTTCGCGCCGAACGCGCGCGGTGTCTGTGACTGCAGCAGGCGCCTGGCGGCGGCTCGGCAGGTTTCGACCAGCCACGCCCCGGGAGGTGTGGAGGCGCAACTTTGCCGTGACGTCACCGAGGAGATAAAGTTCGGAGCCGCCGCGACGGCGCCAGAACTCTCGTTGACTCTGTGGCGAGTACAAGTAACCTTGACATTGGACGACCAAAGAAGATCTGGACACTCGAAGAAGAAGCCGCTCGTCTTGAAGCGCGTCGCGCGGCCAAGCGAGAATCTGCGCGTCGGCCGGCGAGCAGATTATGAATACCGTGCCTAGCAGCCCTTAGCATTTCCTAGCAAAACTTAGCCAAGCCTAGTAAAACCGGGAAGAAGCTAGGTCGATCATCAGCTCCGCTGTTTACTTCAGCCTTGCACCACTAGTGCAAACTGCCCACATTTCTTTAGTCATACCATAAAACGCCAACAATGACACCAAGGACAACATAGTGGGAATTACTGGTAGTTGTTAATTGAATTCAAGGAATGATAAACAAATGAAAATGAAAGTGGACGAAAAGACAAATGGCCGCAGGTGGGATACGAACCCAGGTCCTCGCATTACGCGTGTGATGCGCTTACCAACTGATCTACCAGCAGCGCTGTTTTCCAAACCAATTTCTGGTGTATTTATGCTTATCTCCTAGAACTAACCCTGGGAGTGTTAGCCAGCGCCACCACTCACGGCCTTGGCAGCGAATGTAGAACATCCTTTCTGCCGCAGGCATCACGTCCACGCGAACACTTTGGGTGAAACCAACTGGTCAATACACCAACACATGCTACCCGAAGGCTTCAAATCTTCCGGATGCGAGATTTTCGCTATATAATGAAAGAGAAGAAAGGAAACCAAGGGCTCGATTTTTATTACATCATCATTCACTTCGTGGATATGCTGTGATTTTTATTGCGATAGCAATTATATGGACACTCAAAAGCAGATTTCTGCCGTCGGCGTCGCCGTCGCCGTCGCCGTGAGGTTCCGTATGACGTCAATGGAGATGAAATCGTTGCCGCGCGCTGAACGCTGCATGTGCGAGTGAAAGGGCGCGAGGGGCGCGCGCTTTCATGGGGAGTGAACGCACGGCGGAGAACAAACGCGCGTTCTGCGCCGTGCTCGCTTAAGGGCTGCAGAAGTAGGCGTCTCTTTCCTCCTTTACAATCACCATATATGTAGAGCAAACGCGCCTTCTTCCGACGCGCGAGAGGCCGTGGGGGAGGGGGGGGGGGGAGGGGGAGGGAAGGGAGGCGACGTTTAGCTGCGGCACCAAGTGCCTATTTATATCAGAGGCTCCGGCAACAGTCACCAACGCCGCACGCATTTTGAGCGAACGCGGGCAAAACGCCGACGGCGTCGACAACAGTTCTGCCTGTTGCCGGTGCTGCTGCATGTCCAAGTTTATACAGCTGATAAAGCTAATATCATTCCTACGTATAGCTCTCTACAAATTTTCTATCGCAATTGATGCTTCACCTTTCAGGTGAAACTGCGACAACTTTTTTTATTGCGGCGAAAGCCTTATGTGTCTTGCCCACCGCGGCACCTGTGCGAAACATGTCTCATTGTTCAGTTGACCTTGAACGTCCTTGAGCGAAAACCGTGTCGTCGAAGCGAAATCGTGCACGATGACGACTCGGTGTAGTTATTTACTTGCTACACCGACCTCGACATCGTGTCCTTACCTATATGCAAACGCTCACGCAACAATTGTGATGGTGTGCGGGTCACCGTCGTCATCGTCTTCTATGAGTAAGCAAGCAACGCTCGCGCAACAGTTTTGATTGTGCGCGGGTCACCATCGTCACCGTGTTAATTAAGATATAGTTAATTAAGCCAATCAAACCCACGACCTAACTGAGCTAACTGAGGCGCTCCAACCCACGACCTTTGATGTTAATTAGGGCGATGTTAATTAAGGCACAGCTATTTAAGGGTAGCGTTAATTTAGGCACTCGAACCCGCGACCTTTGGTTGGAAAAACAAGTAATGCATTCGAATGAGAACATCAAGTAATTTAATGAATGTCTCTTGAGCACACAGGCTTTCGCCTTCACTCTCTTTGGCGTATGCTGAAGTGATTGTCAATTTTTTAGTCATGCCATAAGAAGCCAACAAACAATGGCCGTGAGTGATGGCGCTGGCTCACCCTCCCAGGATTAGTTCTAGTAGATAAACATAAATACCGCAAAATGTGGACGGGGAAGACGGCTCCGCAGTCGTTCAATTGGTAAGAGCATCGCACGCGTGATGCGAAGACGTGGGTTCGTATCCAGCCTGCGACCAGTTGTCCTTTTATCCACTTTCATTTCCATTAATTTATCGTGTCTTTAATTCAATTAAAAAGTACAAGTAATTTCCCCAATGCTGTCCTTGGTGTCATTGTTTGTTGGCTTCTTATGATATGACTATATATTTCTTCGGATTCGGTGTTTAATAAATTGAAAGAAGTGTAGGCGCACGCAGACAAGCGAAACCATTTAATTTCGATGTTTCGGCCGGGTCCGGGCTTCATCCGGAGAGATATATCTGCTTTCTGTAGCGTCACTCTATGCGCGGAAAGCAGTGACGCCCGTGGTGGATACATTCAACTGTGCGTCGTTTGCCTTGGTTCAATGCAGCTTTCTTCCCGTACCCGGTCATCTACGGTGCCCTCACGGATATCTCGTGCGCCGTCTGGGAGGACAAGTGCGGCACGGACGGAGCCTGCTGGATCTACGACCTGGACAAAATGCGTTACCTGATCACCGGATTCTCGTCGCTTATGCACTTCACCAGCTTTTTCTTCCTGTGCTTCATGACCTACTACTGCAAGAACATCAAGAACTTTTACGGCGACGAGTACGTTAAGGCCGATAAAGCCAAGCCTCTCTACAAGCAGCAGGAGCTCCACAAGACCGACAAGGACACCAGTGTCGTGGCCAAGGAGGAGTCCATCAAGCCTGCACCGAGTAGCAAGGAGGCCAACGCAGACGCGCATGCTCTCGACACAGAAGAGCCCGGGACGGAACCGGAATCACGCGTTCACGAGTCTGAGCCCACCCAGAGCAGCCCCCGCAGCAGCCGCAAGCCGAGCATCGATGGAAAGGAGCTTGAGAAGTCAAGCCAAAACGCGAACGTCACTACCTGAATGTTCCAACTGAACACTCGTTGGCAAGGCGTCTTCCGACACGTAAAAAGAAGCGGTTGGCCATTTATGCACCGCACAAGTCGTCCTTTTCTCATCTCTGGAGACTTAACTATAACGACAGTTACGCGGCCATGACGCGAATAAAAAAAAATCCCTTCGCAACAGCAGTCGATCATCAAGGTGGCATCCACTATTTATACAGGGTGTTTCAGCAAACACTTTCAAAATTTATTTAAGGTTGCATGTGGCAGATAGCCCAATTCTAGTTAATGAGCTGGTCTACTCGAAGAGGCGGACACTATTTGCACAAAAAATTGAAATGCATATTCGACGAATCAACAAAAATTCACTAATTAAGTTTTAAATAATTACCTCATGACCCATATTGCAATTAACAAATTGCAGCCGTGGAGTACGCAAGGCGGATCTACTTGGAATTAATTCTCAGGATGACACCAGTTTCGAGATATTAATTCCCGAACTTGGCGGAGAAATGCATTGGCGTTCCAGTTAATTTTGTGCTTCAATGCATAAAGCGACATTTTGTTAAGAAACTAACTGGAACGCCAATGCATTTCTTCGCGAAGTTCGGGAATTAATACCTTGAAACTGGTGTCATCCCGAGAATTCGTTTCAAGTGGATCCGCCTTGCGATTTCCACGGATACAATTTTTAAACTGCAATATGGGCCATCAGGTAATTAGTTAAAAACTTACTTAGTGAATTAGTGAAGTAATTAGTGAAGAATAGACCAGCTCATCAACTAGAATTGTGCTATCTGCCACAGGCAACCTTGAAGAATTTTTGAAAGTGTTCGCTGAAGTACGCTGTATATTACCTTAGAAATAACCGGAGAGCGATTGTTCCCAACAATAATGAAAACATTACGGAAAAGCAGTGGGATAAGGTAAAAACCAAATCGTATATCATGATGCAAGAGGTCACATTAACGTCCTGTACCTGTTAGTTCGGCAACTGTTCACAGTGCACAAGCTGAAAGAGAATAACTTTTTCTTCAAGAACTGTGAGCATACGCTCAACGAGCAGGCATTAGAGAGAGGAGCTCAACGACGGCTGGTTTCGCGATTCGTACGCCCCATCAGGTAGCATGATAATGAGCAACGAGAGTTAACGGTATAGAGCTTCTGCTCCTAGCAAAAAAAAAAAAAAAAAAAGAAGGAGCAGAAGAAGAAAATAAAAATTTCTCCTGCACATTTAAAATTGGAGCGCCACTCCCACCGTATCGTCTTTTCCTGTATGTAAATGTGCGGTACGGCCAATGTGTGCGATACTGAAAAGGCAACGGCACTCGCTACGTTTTTGTACGCCTCTCATTAAGCGATGGAGCTTCCTTACAACAGGAACTCAAAAGTGCACAGAATATGTCGTTGATTGAAAAGCGCAGGTTTGTATTTTATTTGTCGCATTGCAGGGCGCCGCACGAAGCCCAATGCACTGCGACAACACATTTTCGTCTTACTCTTCATTGCGTTAGAAAATTTCGCATAGGGGACTGGCTGCATCATTAGAATCACGAGTATAGCAAACAAGATGTACTGTCTTACAAGGGGCAGTCAAAGGAACTGCACGACCAAACTTGGCCCACGACGGTGCTTATGATAATCGTACACAGGATTTATGCGAAAGGTTAAAGGGACAAAGAGGCGCTCTGTAATGTAGCTGCATTATTTATACCTTGACCTTCATTCACGTCTTTTGTTGTTACAAAGCTTCGCAAGAGTGGTTCCTTTAACGCTGTATTGTAAACGTGGTCTTTCACCAATAAACATTTGCCCCTTTTATTGATGTTTGAGTCAATCGTGGCTTCCTGCGTTTACTAGAACATGGTGTCTCATGTAAATTTAACCATTTTGACATTTTAGGCAACTGAGGCAAACTGCGCATTGTTCGTAGTCAACGTCAATTACTTAGTCATTTTTTTTAAAGTACAACTGATTGTCCGAATAGCTAAGTTAGGATATGCCGACTTGTAAATATTTGTTTTAGGGTATGAGTTTGCAAGTGTTGTAACGCATGCACAGGTACACCCACTGAAGTTGTTTCCATGATGGTATATTTTATATGGTTCTTCGGTTCGAGGTCTGAACCAGGCTGAACTGGAAACTCGTGTGGTCTTTATTGTCGCAAGAGTGCGCGGGGCGATAAGGAAACTGCTATGGGCAATATTTAACATTGACCCTAAACAACGGACGCTATTGCTCATCACATTGAGGCTGAAAGTGCAGCGTGCTGCGTCGTTCTGTTCAGGTTCCTAAAAAAATAATAGTCGCAAAGTAGCTTTATTCTCCATTTCGTGATTCAGTCACCGAGGCAATAATAGTCAGCAGTAGGCGGCAAAAGTGACAGGCGTGATCGCCAAGCGCCCCCGATTCTCGAACTGCCGCTGCCATTACAAGCGCCGCGGCACTTGTTATCCCTGCCGCCATTAAACGGGTTGTCAAGGTCGGGGGCGCGCTCGACGCTGCCGGGGTTGAAGACGTCGGCAGCATTTTTGGTGGCTGAGGAGGTGGCTCCTCATGGCCCCTGAAGTCAAGTGGCCATACCCCGTCGAGAAGCGTGCAGAGGCCCGTCGACTGGTTGCAACGCGTGTTGCGAGGACAGCGCGAGCACGCCGGGCCCTCCAGGTAGATGGACTTGTTCAGCTCGTTGCCGGCCGGCCCGTAGTTGCACACGTAGACGACCAGTCTCTTGGGCTCGGTAGAGAGCGTGGTCATTTCCCCTTGAGCGTAGCCGCAGCCAACGGCCAACGTGGCTGCCCAGGCGATCTGCGCGAACGCGTCGCTCGACGGCGACGTCTCCTCGTAGGCGCCAACCTTGGCGACATCGTAGTGCAGGTTCTGATCGAACCAGCCCTTTATCACCTCGTGCCACTTCGTGGACGGCAGCCAGACCCGCGAGCGGTCCGTGAGCACGTTCTGGCCGGTCCTGAGGAAGCCGTACGTGAATCGGTCTTCCACGAGATCGTGCCTGGCCACGCCGGTCTCGTCGGTTCCCTGCCTGGCTAGCGCCAGGGCCACGTCGCTCATCTCTTTGTCCCAGCGCAGCTCGACCATGTTGGCTGCCGGAGGGAAGTCGGCGAGTTGTCCTAGTGCCAGCTGGCTGCGGTAGTGGTTGTGCGCCGACAGGATGTCATATATACGGAGGTCTACCTCGCCGCTGGTTATTTTGAAATCTTTGCGTACCGCGGAGCAGGTGGTGTGCGTCGGCCGCTTCTCGCGATACGATGCGCAGGCAGGCGTTTCTTGGCCGACGGCGGACAGCTGAGACCAGAACCACAGCGACAGCACCAAAGCCTTGTCCATCGTCGTCTTCTTCTTCTACGTTCTCAGCCACGCGAACCGTTCTTTCCAACTGCATGAATCATGATTTCGATGATGATGATGATGACCTCTAAACATGGCGCAAACCGACTAAGTGGGATAGATGGTGAATTGAGTTGGACAGAGAAAAATGCTATAATTGAAGGGCTTTTCAAGATGAAGAAAAGAAACAAAGGAGCGCAAAAAAAAAAAGAGTTCCGGCAAAACTTAGCTTCACGATGAGTGCCAACGTTATTACGATTAGCCTTGAATGAATGTAGTGACACACTGTTTTATGAAATTCTTCACTTCTGTGTAGCGGACTTATTCAATGTTTCGCGTTCGAACATGCGCAGTACAAAATTTTCATGAACTTTCTATTTAGACTCAGCGTTTGGCAGACACTGCGCTCCACGATCCTCGCTCAATGCATGCTCTGGTCCCATTCTGTTCATTTCACTTCTTTCTGCGCATTCGGCTGCTTTTGATGCTTACATTTTCGCTTCTCTGCAGCGGAGTTAATTTTCTGTGGCCGACTGCAGTCATTGCTTCTTGTTCTATTGTGGCACCTACACAGTTGCACCTAACCATTCTGAAAAATTGACCACGAATGCTCACATATGTATAGTGTCACGTGCCTAGCTTCACATACCGAATGGCTCAAACTGTTTATTCGGGCAAATACCCAGTGGCATGTACACAATGGCCCAAGTTGGCGTGAGTGAGGTTAGACACGGACATACATCACACATACCGCAAAATGGGTGGCATTACCAAAGAATGCCAGTGGCATAATAATACATTAATTAAGCTGTAAGACATGGATGATATTGTTGCATGAAAGAGGCGCACGCAAACGTGTCAATTGGCATGTATTTACATAATATATAAATGCAGATCAATCAGGGCAATATGTACGTTTCGCAGGAGTCAGCATCTCTAATATACGAGTAGAAGGCGGTGGTGGTAAGTCCTGGCTTTCAAGCCGTTGCATTGAAGTTGTTCAGGTTCACCTGGAAGACGCTACCACCGCTTTTGATGGAAGGTGTGATGTGATGCTTTCACCTCCCTGTGTCATCCGTTCTATCTCTGGACCCGCGTGAACTACTGCGGAGGCGTTCCTTTCCTTCGTCCCCAAGACACACAGCGTATTTGAGAGACGCTTCAGACTTTTAGTCGTTCGCCAGCTCTTTCTTCCAAGGATTGGCCTCCGTTGTACGTGGATGGGCTCGCCGCTGCCGGCGGAAGCGGAGCAACAGCAACGCAGCACAGCCGCACTCGCCTTCCGGCTGTTGTTGACCAAGTATAGGCAGCACCGAAGCCATCCCCCGAAGCCAGCGCAGCGGTGACGTTCGTGTCAGTGCCGATGTCGTCGATGTAAAGGGCGCGGCTATGGCGTGCCTCTTTTGCAGCAGACGGGGCTTCTCGTACCACGTACGTCGGGGCGACGAGAGCGGCCACGACGGTGAAGGTGTCCACGACTGCTGTCATCTGCGCGAACCACCACGTGGGCCAGTGCTGGAATTCAGCGCCAGAGGTTCGGGAGTTTCTCGACCGCCTCCGGAGGATCGAGGACGTGCGTACGTCGATCCGCGTCTGCACCGTGGACTGCGAGCGGTTTCTGCGCTTCTGCATCTTCGACTTCATCGGCGGTTGGCTCTGTCCTTCAATGAACGTGGCCTCGAACCGCGATCCCGAGGCTTCGTTGCTCCTCAACCAACCGCGGCCGACCGGCTGCTGCTGCTGCTGCTGCTGCTGCTGATGATGATGATGATGAAGCCTCAATTAATGGATCAAACCCACTGTGGGGGATAGGCCATGAACCGTGTTGTACATTATTGAAAATTAAAATAAATTAGTTAATAGATAAATAAGTAATAGAAAAGGAATATAAATGAATAATTGAAGATGAGATAAACCGATAATAAAAGAAATAAAGTAATCTATACTAAGCTACTGAGCCTTGCCTAGAGAAGAATAGTAATATGAATTTAGTAAGAAAACAGCAAAGGATAGACGTAAAAATGTGTAAGCTAAATTTTGAATAATATATATATATATATATATATATATATATATATATATATACTAACTGAGTTTGTGCTTTTACTTTCTGAATTTGTAAACATTTAATTTATTGAAGGACAAACAAATCAATCACTGAAAATGGGAAAATATTGTTAGAACAATCTTTTTGCGTCACAGAGGAAATTATAAATGACTCGGCAAACGTTCCTGTGGCTATATCCCAATACCGTTGCTGCAAGTGAGTGCATAACAGAACTACATAAAGGCGGTCCTATAGATTTCGAAGTGGAATTCCCAGATATCGTTTTCAACGATTAGGAAATCGCGGACACGATACTAAGATGTTATCGATGATTTCCGGCTTATTACAGAGGTAGCATAAAGGGGATGCCGCCAGACCACATCTGTGGAAATAGAAATTAAGTTGTGGAATACGGCAACGCAGCCTTGTTAATGACACTTCGAACTGCTAGTTGGGACGCCATTCTCCGTTCCAATAATAATTTAGATGGATAAAGTCTGTACACTGTGCTAATGACAGGCTTGGTGAGCGCAACTTCTTCTACTTCGTCTCCGCCGAACGTAATGTTGTTCTTGTTGTTGACCTGAGGGGGTGTGGCGCATAAAAAATTTAACTATGGGTTTTACGCGCCAAAACCACGGTCTGATTACGTGGCATGCCGTAGTGGGCGACTCCGAAATAATTTGGACGACCTGTGGTTCTTTAACGTACACCTAAATCTAAGTACTTGGGTGTTTTCGCATTTCGCCCCCGTGGAGCATACCCACAGTGAGGGATTGGCCATGATTCGGGTGGTTAAATTGAGTAAATAAAAATTTGGATGTTGGAACTTAGAAAGTAATACTTCTGTAAGAGCAAATACCAATCAGAAAAAAAAAACATGAACTAAATAAGAAAAAAAAAGAACTAACAATATGTAAGCAAGTAAGTAAATAACCAAATTAATAAAAGAAACGATATAGTGGGGATTGGGGGGCGATCAGTCTAGCATGGCAATCCATTGGATTCAGTTAGGTAATTTTGGATTTCTAAACAAACATTTTTGTTGCTGAACCCAATAACAGAGGCTACGAAAGATAGGATCACATGCGCATTTAAGTCAAGGCCAAATTGCTGTCTCAGACTTAGTATTGCTCTTTAGCATAAACGAGGGCTAGCACTACCTCAGTACGGATCGGTAATTGGACATATTCATTTTATCCCTTTCTTAAACACTGGCACAACCTTGGAAATTAGTAGTGTCGGGAACGATCCTGAAACGAACATATCCGCATATAATAATCGAACAATGAATCAGTGACAGATACCAAGTCTAGACTGGTTGATGAAGTATTTCTTAAAGAAAGGATTATGTTGTTGACCTCATGAGGGTCAGTAGGCTTAAGAGAGAACTGGACGGGTTAGTTCTTGTGACTGTGTCTGAATGTGATGTATGTGAGTTATTTACAATTAAATCATTGGTCATTGTAGTGAAGTAACTGTTGAAGCTTTCAGCAATAATAGAAGGATCACTTACTATCGTGTCATTTACCGAGATTCCACATATACCGCTTGTGTTGCACGTGTTTAGCACTGTATTTATCAATTTCCATGTAGCTTTTGAGTCACCATGTGCTTGTTTAATTTTAGCGTGAAAATAATTTCACTTGGCAACCGTGATTAGGCTTTCAAGCTTTTTCTTGTATGTCCTGTACTTGTTTTCTAAAGTGATATTGTGTGGTTTTCGCTTTAGTTTCCTATACATATTATCTTTGTGATGTATTGACTTTAGAATACCGGTTGTTAGCCACGGTTTTCGCTTTATGTTTCTTCTGGATACCGTTGAAATACATTCACCAAGTTTTTTACATGTATTAAATATTTTCATGAACTGTTCATATTTATTGTCAGTTGTATCGGCCGAATATACAGAGTGCCAGTTTTCTTTCATTAGGGCATCAAAAATGATGTCATATTTGTATGTTATACGCTTCTGCTGAGTACATAACTGGTTACTGGATGTGATGGTTGCGAAAACAGTTAAATCGAGTAAATAAAAATTTGGACGTTGGAACTTAGAAAGTAATACTTCTGTAAGAGCAAATACCAATCAGAAAAAAAACGTGAACTAAATAAGAAAAAAGAAGAACTAACAATCTGTAATTAATTAATTAATTAATTAATAATTAAGTAAGTAAGTAAGTAAATAAATTAATAAAGAAATGACATTGTGGGGATTGGGGGGCGATTAGTCTAGTATGGTAATCCATTGGATTCAATGAGGTAATTTTGGATTTCTAAGCAAAAATGTCACAGTTTCGCCCTAAGGGCGAAGCAATGAATGCGATAGCAACACAGCAATGTCATACGAAGTAAGGTGAGCGGCTTTGGTAGCAATATGAATTGTAGTAAACATGAGCTGATTAAGTAAGCAGGTGTGCTGTGGCGTAAGTAGACCGACATGACGAGAGACTCGATGACCACGAGAAGGCGCGTGTGAAACGGTGGTGTTGATGAGAAGCGCTTCCCGTGGGCAGCGCGCGTGCGAAGGGACACACCTGTAGCGCTGCACTGCCGATCCGGGCAGCATTGCGTGTGTAGCGTGCGTTGGAAAATGTGGCCCGACCATTACGAACTGAATGAACAAGCGTGGTGTGAGCGCGCACAAACACGAAGAGATCACACTGAATGACAGCAGACAACGACTGTCAAAACGCTGGCAGCAAGCATACGCCGCAGCGGGCGAAGGTACGTGCGGTCTATCGCTTTAACGGAAACTGAATGCGCCGGCGCTTAAAGGTCA
This sequence comes from Dermacentor silvarum, assembly GCF_013339745.2. Classification (NCBI taxonomy): domain Eukaryota; kingdom Metazoa; phylum Arthropoda; class Arachnida; order Ixodida; family Ixodidae; genus Dermacentor; species Dermacentor silvarum. Next base: position 35,576,690 of record NC_051161.1, on the reverse strand, counting down.
GAGCCGCGTGGAGATAAGAGACGGTGCGAGCGAGCGACGAGCGCGGTTGTTGGCAGAGAAGCGCCCCCCCCCCCCCCCCCCCCCCCCCCCCCCTTGCTCCCTCCGGCGCTGGCTTCCTGCTTCCTTGCTTGCGCGTGGGAGATTGAGTGCGTTCGCTCTCCGTGATAGCGCGCGTCCCCGCACGCTTCCTCTCGGGCATACGGCGCGCGGCGAACATTTTATCTATAGAGAACCTCACGGCGACGGCGACGGCGACGGCGACGGCGACGCCGACGGCAGAAATCCGGTTCAAGTGTCCATATAATTGCTATCGCAATAAAATTTTTGTTGCTGAACCCAATAACAGAGGCTACGAAAGATAGGACCACATGCGCATTTAAGTCAAGGCCAAAATTGAGAAGCGGAGTTCCCAGTAAACCTTTTCTTATTACAGAAAAACACCTACCAGATAACAAGAAATGGTCTATTGTCTCCGCTTCGGTGCAGAATGAGCATCACAGTGAGGGGCCAGTCCAGCCCTGTGTAGACAAAAGTTTAACGTAGGTAATATGATTGCCAGCTGAGAATTGTTGATTCCTTGGACCTTGGTTGATTGCATGGACCTCCGTCAAGTTGACCGCAGTGACTTGAAACCGGGAGAAGATTAGCAGCCACAGAGCTTTTGGAATGGCCGGGCGGGCAATACAATTCCTGTGGATTAACAAAAAAGAAAAACAGAAAAAAAAACAATAAAAAACGAAACAAACATCAAAATAAGACACACAGCGAAACAAAAATTCAAGGGGGATTTAGTTATCCCTAGGTGGATGAATGCGAAAGCATTGCGACCACCAAAGGTGGGTTGGAGTGCCTCAAATAACTCTATCTTTACTAACTGTACCTTAAATAACATCAAAGGACATGGGTTCGACTCCCCAGTGGTCGTGGGTTAAAGTCCCGTAATGAACTCTTAACTAAACCTGCCTTAACTAACTTTGCTTTACCTGACGTCATCAAATGCCTCGATTGGCTCACTTGGACGTTTTGGACACTTTAATACTTTCGCATTTATAACAGAACATCATGTTTAGAATTAAGTCGGTGGAAGTCGCAAATGAAGTTTGTTAAACCACTGCGTAACTTCCTGTGCGTGAAAATGATGCTCCGATAAGAGATGAACTTTGAACCATCTAGTGCCCTTTATGAGCTAAACGGTGTTTCAATTTGGTTGTTCATCGTACTAGGGGAACAGCGCAGATCTGACGAAGATGCAGAGAGGCACAAGAAAGGCACACGTGTGACTTCCGTTTAAACAAGACGACTTCGTTAAAGAAGATATCCAGTGGCTTAGCAAACTCCATTTGTAACTCCTATTGCCTAAATTGTTAACGTAATGATATTTTATTTCTTTCTCTCTCTATCTTATTTTGATGCCATTTTTAAATAAAACACACTCAATATATTGTCCACTCAACCGTTTTAAAATCTCTGCGGCACTTAATCTTCCCTCGGTTTCAAGTAACTCAGACCAACTTGACCATACACGAGGCGTAGTTTAAAGAAATCAACATCAACACCACTATTTCTCGGCTGGCGATACCATCACACTTGGTGGAGACGAAGAAGAAGAAGAAGCTCCGCTCACCCAGCCTGAAGCCCGCGGTTCCCTCTGGAGCGACCAGGCCTCGGGCTCTCAGTCCGAGATCGCGTTCATTGAAGATCTGCGCGAAGCGCGGTGGAAGTTTCAAGACGCTGCAGCGCAGAAGCCGCTCGCAGTCGTCGGTGCAGGCAAGGGAACGCCTATTCTCGATCCTCTAGAGGCGGCCGAGAAACTCGCGGACCCCGAGGGCCAAATTCCAGCATTGGCCCACACTGTGGTTCGTGCAGATGACAGCAGTCGTCGCCACGTTCGTCGCGGCAGCTCTAGTCGCGCCGACGTACGTGCTGCGAGACACCCAGCCTGCTGCAAAAGAGGCACGCGATGGCCCCACCCAGGATGCCGACGACGTCGCCAACACCACAAACATCACCGCAACGGCACGAACATCGCCGTTGCGCTGCTCGGCGATTGGATTCTGTGCTGCCTGCTTGGTCAACAACAGCCGAGTGGTGTGTGCGGCGGGGCTGCGCGGCTCTGGCTCCGTTTCCACCGACAGCGGCGAGCCCATCCACGTACGACGGAGTCTCAGCGTCGTGAGAAAGAGCTGGCGAACGACGAAGACCGAAGCACCCCTCAGAGACAGTGCGTGGCACAGGGTCGAAGGAAAAGCAACGCCTCCGCAGCAGTTTCCTGCGGCCCAAAGACAAAGGGAACGGACGACACTGGAAAGGCAATTCATCACTACCATCCAAAACGTGGTGAAGTGTTCCGGATAAGTCTCGACAACTTCAGAGCCACTTCTCGGATGTCAGAACTTAACACCACCGCCCTGTGAGCGCAGAGAAGCTGACTTTAGCTAGCACCAATGAAGACTGGTCGCCGCTGGTTGAACCTTGTTGCGGTTCATTAGCGCTTATTGAACTGCCATATACATGCTATGTAAATATATGCCAGTTCACGCACCTGCGTCTGTCTCTTTCATGTAAAAGTATCATCCATGTCTGATTGTTTATTCGCATACGCTATTTTAATAGCGATTCCTTGGGAATTTCATTGTTCGGAAAGTGCAGCACCGTGTGTGACTCTCATGCTTCTCTTCGTCTTCGTCAGATCAGCGCTGCTCCCCCGGATGGATGGACAAACGTTTTATTTGAAACCAATGGCTGGTGGTTTCTTCAGTTGCGGGAGGCCATGGCAGTTAGTCGGCCCGGAGTCCTTGCTCCCTGGCGACTGCCTCTGCCCGCCCCGCGACCTAGACTTGCTCTGCCGGGTCGGAGCTACTCCCCTGCAGAATGAGCCCAACAGCAACACCGCCTGTTCGAAATAGAAAGAGAAAAAGGGGCGCCTAAGGAGTCCTAGTTTTTTTCTTAGCGGCAACTAGATACGTATCGACAAGAGATAATAAAGTAAAAGAAAGCATACGATAAATTACTTGTTGAATTACCTAATTACCATTAGCGCAATTCAAAGCATCCACCCGCGAGCGAGGAGTGGCGAAGTGCTTGTGCCATCGGTGCCGTTTTCATCAATAGCGCCCAATACCCCCCTTGACTGCCATCAGTGAAGAAAACAGCGCCCGACAGTCGGCGTTACGATGATGATGATATTGATGGATGGAAACAACTTTATTCAAATCCGGCGAAGTTTAATGACCCGGGCTCAGGTCTCCCATGAGGGGACTTCGAGGCCTTGCCTCGTCGCCGCCTCCCGGGCCCGCTGGACTGCTGATATTGATGATGATTTAATGGCATCTCGTTTGAAACGAGGCAGTAATAAGTAGTCACCTAACCTGCTTCATTTAATCAGGTATACTTTAGATGTTCTTTATCTAGAATTTTTGTATACCTCTCATTAATCTTTTTCTTTTTTTTTCCAAAATCTACCTTCTACCGCTACCTATGATTTTAAGCGATCAGATCGTATCAATCTCTTCCCTGCTTTTTTTCCACCAATACTCTAGTCGTCTCTTGCTTATCTCTACAGCTGGTCGGTTGATGTGTCCTTCCACTTTAAACCAAAGCGCCTCTGGAAGTTGTACGTTACCTACGGTTCTCGCTGGGTAAATCCCTTCGCATTCCATTAGGATGTACTGAGTGGTCTCCGGATCTTTACTGCAGCATGCACACGCTTCATCATGTTCGGAATATTTGCTCCGGTAAGTTTTGGTCCTTAGGCCACCGGCTCGAGCCTCAATTAGCCAGGCACTGCCCTTTGTGTTATCGTACATATTTTCCCTTCTAATTTCTTTCTTCTCATTATTGTAAATCTCCAATTCGCTGTCTCTATTTCTCTCACTTTCTTTCTGATGACTCCTGGTTGTCTATTTACAGTTTCAATTATCGTGTACATGGTTGCCAAATTTCTTGACCTCTTCCTCTATTCTGTATCCATGCTATTCAGGTACAGATACTTGTGCACTTTAGCTGCCCATTTATTTTCATCATGTTCCTGCGTCTTTCTTCAAAACTGATTTTGTTCTGTACTTCTCTGACTTCAAAAGAGGCCTAACCTAGGCCACCCTGCACTGCCTCATTTGTGGTTTTACCGTGGGCTCCCAAAGCCAACTGGCCTATTGATCTTTCGTTAACTTCCAACCCCGACAAGATATCCGATTTTAAGCATAAAAGGACATTTGCGAACGTTAGCGCTGGCGCCATTACTCCTTTCCAGATTCCACGCACCACCTCATACTTATTGTGACCCCACAGTGCTCTGTGTTTCATTGTTGCTGCAGTCCGCTTCCTCTTTATTTTCAGGTTATCTTTTGGTTGATTGAGTAAGTCTTTCCTTCGTTTACGTTTTCTGCTACGGTCTTCTGCGTACCGCGCCAACGTGTAGTCATGGAGAAACCGAGCCAGGACATAGCGTTGGATTCGCCTATGGCGTTCGCCCCTGCTGTTCCTTTTGGTCAAGTGACGTAGACCATTCGGGAGTTCCGCGTCATCGCATGGACGTGGCATTATGTGCTACTTGCAGTTTGCGTGAGTTTCGCGAGCCAGCAAAACCAGCGCAGCGCTAAGCGATAATGAATGTACCAAAGCGTAAAAGCGCGGCGGGGGGGGGGGGGGGGGGGGGGGAGTGGAGGAAACGAAACCTTTCTAACACCCGCGTCTTTGTCAAGCGTAACGTGAATGAGTACTTTTATTGCAATCGCAGTTATATAAACGCTCCAAGCGCATTTCTGCCGTTGGCATCGCCGAGATGTTCCTTTTAAAGTCCAACACGCTAACACCATCACCGCACGCCATACGCTGTTTGTGGGAGTGAAAACTTGCGAGGGTCAGCCGATGATCGCGGCTCAATCTCGCGCGCGCGAGGGAGGAAGGCGGGGCGGAAGCACGCCGTCTTCTTTCGCGCACGTGGTACGGGCTGGAAGTGAGGAAGGGGGGAGGGGGCATTCTACTTTGGTGGCTGCTGCTTACGGCGCAGCCGCGCGGCCGCCGTATCTTGAGAGCGATCTGCGACGTGGACAAAGTGCGCACCCGCGCGGGCATCATCTTCAATGTGATCTGTCATAATGACAAAGTACGCCACACCGAGTGCCGGAAGGTTTGTATGCGCTGTGCTTTCCACGTTCGCGTTGAAGCGGGAGGCAGCACGAAGGTCAATTAGCTCGCTGCAGCTGCCGCGCTTCGTACTCTAGCGTTCTGACAAGTTTCTGCGGTCATCGAGCGAGATGTGTTCATGTTTACTTGTGCGCGAGTGACACCATGCTTGTGTTAAAATTTAGTTTGTAAGGGAATACTAATATCCTTACTTTGTATAGCTGTCTACCAATTTGCTATCGCGATCGATGCTTCGCCTTTCGGGCGAAATTGCGAAATTTTTTGCTTTAAATAAAATAAAACTGGACAAGTCGCATTTTCTTTCTGCTTATAATCCAATACAACGATCGTTTATTACGAGTGGATGAGCACTAATGACGGAATCAAAATGAGAGTGCCTTAGGCATCGGGCTAGTACTTGAATTTACAGGGGAAGTCTCTAATCGTGTCCTGTGTTTACCTCAATTTCTCGATTACTGAAGCTCTGTTCGCGACAATATAGGCAGCCTTATACATTCTCGGGCACTAGTATATCACTTTAGCTTGACTTCTCGATTACAAAAGCTCTGTTTGCGATCATATAGGCATCTTATACGTTCTCGGGCACTAAACTATCACGTTAGCTTGACTTAATATTTGTCTTTAGTGTCCCGTTAAACAATGTGCCTTTGTGGCAATCGTGGCGCATTAGGAGACGCCTTCAGAGCCCAAAGGCTGCGCAGTCTGATTCTCGTTAGATTATCCTTAACATTCACGACGAAAGGCTGCTAATATTTGACAAGTGGGTAATATTTGCTAGAAAGAACGCCAGTTGGAGTTAGCACTCAGTTTGGTGAGTTTCTTGTCAATTGCATTTTATTGATTAAGTTAGGCTTACACTCCGAAAATACACTAACGATCCCGCCTGACTTCATTAAGTATACGCTCCCGCATCTCGTTAGATTATCCTTAATATTCACGACGAAAGGCTGCTAATATTTGACAAGTGGGTAATATTTGCTAGAAAGAAATGCATTTGCAGGCATGCAATGTGTGAAACTAGAAATATCATCATGCTCTTGCACTGGTTTGGAGTGAACCAGTGCAAATTATTTGGTTTGACTATAGGTGCCCCTCAAGATAATGAGGCATACCCACTATCAGAAAGAGCATTGATTTAGATAGAATGGGGAACCCATTAAGTCCGTTCTGGAGATTATGGAAAATATTAGGAAAGGAGATCCACGGAAATCTAAATAAAAAATAACAAGTTAAATTTGCAGTGGCGATGAAGTAGCCATTGTTTCCATTTTTCTTCCTTAACTTAGTCATCCTATAGTCATCGACACCAGGTTCTCGCACCACGCGGCATTCGCTTTATATCTTCAGCCATATTAGTGTTCGTAATTTACTGCCCCTACGAATTTTCAGGCAACAAGAGCGCTGTTCTTTTGTTCCGTACGCATTTTCGGAGAAAGTCACAGGTAGGACACTCTGCTTTCCGTCAACGTTCGATGAAGCCAAATGCGGTCAATTTCTCTGTAGAGTGAAAATTCATTCGCAACACGACAGAGTGATTGGACCGAGCTTGTGCGCTCTCGCTCTAGCTTCCTGCTTCACGATAATCTTTTGCATGTGAATCTGCTATGCTTCTATGTCGTAGGGAATATGCATTTACAGTTCGCGTTATATATGCCTAAACAACGGTTGCTTGTAAAGCTTTTCATAGTCTGTAAAAGTCTGCTTGATGGCGTTCATTACTACTTTCAAAGATTCCGCGTCTCACAGCGATGTACTTTCTACCTAGTTAAGTACGGGTCTATATGTATTGGAAACTCACGTTCACGTTGTAATTATTATATTAAAAAAGCGTTTTTGCCTCTTGCCTCTCTCCCGGGTTTTGTCGTTCATCGCTTCCTCGCCGGATATGCTTGTGGGATTTACATAGACAACTTGGGCGACTTGGTATGCACTGGATCTTGACAAGTAGACAAATTGGGTAACTGGGTATGTGCCACCGAGTATTTGTCCACTCTTGACCAAATCCCCAAGAATGAATAAATACCAGTGTGTCACAAGTTGCGGGAGCCTTAAATGCATTCTAGGTGTGTTTCGTACTTCCCTGTACATAACACCTCTCGTCAACGTTCATCCGTCGACAAGCACCACACATCACCTTCGCCCTCCAGACGCAGACATCCAACAGCTGCAGGCGATGAGGCTGTACTCGTGTCCTCTGCTACTGCTTCTACCTCGCTTATTGAAACAAGCTTGGGGTCATTTATTGCGTTGGATCTGCATGCGTTTCGCAGCTGACTTCACTCCGTCGTGATCAATGAGTAAAGCGCGCCACTTATAAATCAGTGCAGGAGAATTCGTGCCTGCGAGAGCTCATGCAGGCCTAGGGGAACTCGTGCAAAACAATTGTGGTGCCTTGTCTCGTCTGGATATGTCGATTGGCGGAGAGACCCCCTTGCCTTTTTTATTTTTCACGCCAACTCATTGCAGGCGGATGCATCTTCGTACACTGGATAAGCCCACGAGAGCCAATGCGCAGCCCGCAATCAACCTCCCAACGCCCGGAGACCGCCGAGGAGCCCAGCTCGCAAGAGCAGGACTTGTCGGCCATCATCGGCAAGACGGGACCCTTCCATCGGACTATGCTGCTGTACGCCACATCCGCCATGACGGTATTCTCTTTGCACTTACTGCTGTACGCGGTCATCGAGCCGGAGAGTGTGGACCACTGGTGCCAGCTGCCGGAGACGCCTCCGAACACGACGCTCGAGGAATGGAAAAGGCTGAACATCCCCGAGGAGTCTAACGGCTCCTTCAGTCGTTGTTTCGTGTACAAGGAGGTCACCGACGTACCGCGGCCATCTGATAACAAAACGCGCGAAACCACGCCCTGTGCTACCAGGTTCTTCAACGTCTCTGTCGGCACAATGTCTATCGTGCAGGAGGTGAGACGCGGGCAGGCATCTCACGCCTTTTGACGTATGCGCTTCCTCATCGTGGATATCGGCTTAAACCTACTGCTTCGCTTTAACTGATAGATTCGAAAGCATATTGCAATGCCTATATTTAGTTGAACTTCCCCGTTGGTATTCTTTTCTTTTTGTTCAAATAGAGTTGCAGCATCAAAATTGTGCGCAAAAGGTAATGGCGTTTTAGTCAGGAGTTGCTATGTCCACGATGCCTGATAAGGCCATGCGTATCAATGAAAAATTTATATTGTGGTCCGTTCTGCAGCTGCAAGGACGCCAATTAAACAATTGGGACAAAAGTTCTGGAATACAATTCACAATACTTTTTGCTATTATGTAATAACAGCATTTTCTTATTTACCGTATACGAATCAAAAGTTTGCAAGAGCGATTGCGCACCTGGACCTACGAGCATCTTTAGAGTAAAAACTTTTGTGAATACGACCGAGCCGAGGCGTTTTTAATCTTGTGACTGCTATAACATAATTATCCGTGCACAGTATCTAATGTTGAGCAGGCAGAAGCGCCTGGCACACCACTTTTCTGACCGAGCCTCAAAGTGGTTCGAGCCTAAATTTCACACAGATGTGCAATTTCGCAATTCTTGCAGTTTTAATACTAAGTGCGATACTACGCTCGCATTACCTGCCCATTTTGTCTCGAAGAAATCAGAAGCGTATGTGAGCCTGTGGCGACGCCGGAAGAGCCTTGCATTCCTTCTTTTCCGGAACATTTGCTAGAATCGTTTACTATCTTTGCTATTTGCGCCATAGAGAGCAGACAGCAGATATACAATTTCAAATGTACCGCAGTGGGACCTCGTCTGTGACAGGCAATGGCTGTTCTCGGTGACCAGCACAACCTTCTTCACGGGATCATTATTTGGGCTAACCTTATCGGGCCTCTTCGCCGACAGGTGAGCTCACCCGCATGATTGGCTCATTTGACGGATAACATACTGCACTGGCCATAATGCCATACAACATGCATAATTACCTTAAAGCAGTATACTGACAGAAAATGTGACTTCTTTTCAGTGGGCTCCTTTAGATGTGTTTATCACCCACAACTCCTTGAGCAGTTTCTTCTAATGCGTAAGCATTTCTATGCTTAGCCGACGAGAAAACTGTCCGTCCGTCCATCTATCAATCCGTCCACCCGTCCATCCTTCCCGTAAGACGACCGCTTTCAAGATAGAGCCCGCAGCAGCGAGCGAGTTTACCTTCGTGCTGCCTGTCGCATCAACGCGAACGAAGCGGCGATAACACAGCACTCACGAAGGTCTCAGCGCAAGCCGCACCCTGCCCCTTTAGCAGAGAACTTTCAAGATATGGGCCCGCGCGTCTCTCCTGAACGCCAAGTGGCCGAAAGCACAGCGCGCGGAGCTATCAGCAGTCGACACACTCTGTCCGCTTCGCAGATCGCTTTCAGGAGACGGCCCGGGCGGCCACGCCAGAGCACATTTGATCGGTCCATGCCGCGGCCGGAGTAAGTACTTTGATCATGGCTCACAATGGTTCGGCACGGACGGACAAGGCGCTAAAGAGCGATAACGGCTTATGAAGATCGGATAGACATCAGCGTACCTGGCGCCGCCAACTGCAGTACTTTGCTTGCGTTATCAATGTACCTTGCGCCGCCGTGCGCACCAGTTCGTTTCGCCGCAGCGCTGTCGTTTGTACTAGCCGGATCAAGTGTCATACCTCGGATAATGACACCGGGCTGCCTGGAGATGAGCAAGTGGCACAATGCTTACGCATACTTAGACAACTCCCAGAGGAATTTCTGCGTAATTTTTTTTTACAGCGTGAGCTGTTATGGGCTCATTCCGATTGGCCGTTTCGGTTGGTGTCCGCCGACGCCGCCGGTGGTGTCCAGTGTCCGTAGCAGCTATGGCCGGGAATGAGAAAACAAAAATTTGAGGACGCTTAAGCTTCGGCTTTAAGAGTGGAACACGATAGCATTCAAAGATCCCTGAATGCTTGTCAGGCTTCCATACAATTGCAGCTTTTTTCTCCAACTTTGTTTCTGCGCGCCGCTGTTGGTATGGTAGAAATGCTGGAAAAGGGGTTAGTGTGTTGTTTCCTCATAACGCAATTATGTTTTCTCGTACACTCAAATTACAGTCCGACGCTATCATGTCCGTACGTTGTAGTTAAGTCGTACTTTACGATTTTTCTGACGGATTTGACTTTGAGAAATTCAATTTTTCTTCACTAACGCCTTGCGCCACGTGGAGGGCCTGTATGGTCGTGGGTAATTCGGGGTGAATTTTTCCGCCACGGTCGCCGATGCCTGCGCTGACGCCGGATTTTCTGCGACACGGGGCATTTAACTCTATCGCGTTAAAAATGCTGGGGATGACTTGGTAGTGGTTAGCCTAGCCCAAATACGTGGCCTATATGTGTAGATAGCCAATCGATATTCAATCCATAGCTAATGTATAATCGATCAATAATCAAGAAATTCCGGAAAATTATAACCCGTAAGACCAGGAGCAGCGAGGTACCGATTAGCTCCGCTGTTTCTTCAACCTTGCGCCACTAGTGCAAGCTACGTTATTTTTTTTTTTCAGCGAAGCTGTTTATGCGGACCCTGTGCCGTCGTGGTTGGACTTCGCTAGAAAGAGGCCTTGTGACCTAGCGGGTGAGGAGAGGAAAAGAGCTCAGCAGGGGGAAAGTGGTTCGAGTGACCCCTTTCCCCCCTGTGAGAATGCTGTGAGAGGGGGCAGATGAAAAGGAGAACGGGGAGGTGGGTTGACGTAAGTCGCGGCGTCTAATACCGCTGTCACACGGGCACCTGCGAACTCCGTTGAACATAAAACTCCCTAATGGAGATTTATGGCAATGGAGTTGCGGCGGTGCTACACGGCACAGTGCGAGCTTTCGATGGGTGCCGCATGGGACAGAAACGGCGCTGCTGTGCTTACTTCCCCATGCAACTTTTCACATATATAGTCGCCGTTTAAGTAAAGTATAGGTAGTAAAGTATAGGCGCCGGGATCGCTGATTGCGGTGTTTCTCGCCCGGAGAGTTTTGCCGTATGACACGTGCGGCTCGCGCGCGGATAAACAAACGAAATGGCGGTACGACACTTTCCCATGAGGGATGGCGCGCATGGTGTATAGAGAGTACAGGCGCTCATGTCCTTAAAAACTTATTGACAGCTATAATTACATGGTGCATAACCAAAGGCAAAAGAAATAATACTGCTAAAATTTGCAAGTGAGCCAATTACGATGATTTTATTAACGTGTTTTTTTTTCGCAGCTGTAGCTATCTGGGAACGAGAGTAGTCTGTCCAGCCGTAATGGTCATTGCCGAACTCCCTTCGCGAAAAGCTCCATTAAACTTCCTTGGCGAAAGGGAGACCGTGTGACATCGAGCGCATCCTTCGAGATAAAGCCAACGGAGTTCAAAGGAGTTTGCGGGTGCCCGTGTGACAGGGGTATAATACTCGCTGCTGCAGGGGGAGAGCGTGAGGCGCACCAACCAATGGTGGTGTAGGAAAAAAGTAGCTGAACAGAGGAGTGGGGTGTGAGAGTTAGCGTTAGCGTTGATTGTATATACGGAGCTTTGGTCAAGGACTCTTGCCTGGGAACATTGTAGTAAAAAACGAGTGACTCGACGTAAATTGCGGCGACTGGTCTGTTGCTGTTTGTCAATAAACTAAAGACATACTGAGTTCAACCTCTGTTTTTTTTTCTCGCCTATCTCTCCAACATCCCTTATTTCTTTAGAGAAGTCTTTTTTGAACCCTCGCATCGACATTAACATGCGTCAGCGTGCGCAGATTGACTCAAGACCAAAAAATTGGCTGCATATCTGCTTGCTTCGCTGCAAATGACATTGAAAGACGATAGTCTTCTGCCGGCCCTGATACGTAACACCCTCTCTTCTCCCCCTCCCACCCCTTACGCTCTTCCCCTCCCCTCTCACTCATCCCAGTGATGGATGCAATGGAGCTTTTGCTGAATTTCATTCAAATTTCCCGCGTTCGTCCTGCTCTCGCCCCATCTGTTGGGACCTTTTATTACTGTTGGCTTAAAGTCGGCTACAGAGCCGCGGCTTCATGTCGACCTTGTATTTAACACGTAGCGTCTCTTCGATACCATTTCTAACGCGCTGATTTTTATTTACTAACCTAAAAACAGTCCAATGTGTATTATTAATTAATTGAACGCTGCGGATCATGGTTATGTACATATATTTTGCCTCAAATGGGCCTGAGGTTTCCTTTGCGCTGTATAATGTTCACATGTATAACCCCGTGCCATCAGTGCTAGTAGCTTGGTTGATTTTTGCCGGGTGGTTGAGTCGGTTTTTTTCCGGGCGGTTGAATCGAGTGACAGACAGACGGATAGACGTGACAAAGTTTTTCGCGTTTAGGTAGCCCACGAAAGACTATCATCTTCAAAAAAGTGTGAGGAACGCACTAGGAACACCGTAGCCCGTGGACGCCGACGAGTCCCATCCCCCGCAAGTAGCCCCGATCGGGCCAAGCGGCCGTGAATGCAACTCGGCTCGCTCTCATTGCAGCCGGCCTGACGTGGCAGGCCATACCTATTTTAAAGCATGGTCACCACGCGAAGCACACAAAAGCTAAAATGAGGTGAAAGAATGGTGAAACAAAAGATTTGCAATACATGCTGCTTGCGAAGTTTCACTTGGATGGCGTAAGACTCGGTGCGACTAACACAGTTTCGCTGTTCGGCCATCTTCACGGAGTGGAAGGGGCGATGATTTTCCCTTTTCACACATCTGACCGTTTTTCGGCAACCATTTATTTAGCGTTTTGGTAAAGCTCTATTCCATACAGCAGTCATTAATTTTTGAAAAGATTGTGTGCAACCAGGGTAAACAAATTTTGAGAGGCTATTTGTGTAGTTTGTTAAGGACAATTAGTGATATCCTGTTTAGAACTTTTCTGTTTCCCTGATGAGCCGTGAAAGGCATGCTTTGAGGGAAAAAAAGGGAGAAATAATTATTTTTCGTTATTGCATGAGCACTTGCGTCTAGGGTTGCAGTAGTCACGATACGGGATGGAAATACAAGGATGTTGAGCGCGTGTTACCGATTTTCCCAGCAGGCATGCAATCGCTGTGATGCGAGAGGCGTTGCGCAAAATCAATACTTTTATAGCATTTCATCAACCACCTCGCGAAAGCTTCGCCTCCGATAGACTACAAAATGTGTGTTATATCTGCGCGCGCACACACGCACGCACGCACGCACGCACGCACACACACACACACACACACACACACACACACACACACACACACACACACACACACACACACACACACACACACACACACACACACACACACACACACACACACACACACACACACACACACACGCACGCACGCACGCACGCACGCACGCACGCACGCACACACACACACACACACACACACACACACACACACACACACACACACACACACACACACACACACACACACACACACACGCACACACACACGCGCGCGCGCGCACGCACATTTCTCTTGTTGAAAAGCGCAAGCTACCACCAGTCTGGACAATTCGCTGCTTTATTACGGTGGCTCTATAATCTACCACGGCTGCTCTACTGCAGGGTAGGCAGGAAGCCGGTGGTCTGCTTCGCGGCTGTGCTTTTGGAGGTGACGGGCGTGTCTGTCTTCAGTGCCAAGAACTTCGTCCTCTTCAACACACTCCGGTTCCTCGTGGCTGCGTCTGTTTCCGCGGTCTCCTACACAAACTACGTGTTGCGTGAGTAGAACTGCGTGGCTGCATGCCGCCTATACCATGTTCCATAGTTAACAGGTAACGCCGCGGAAACTGTGTAAGTAGCGCGGTCACAGAAGTATCACTCCGCGCGTTGAGCATCGCAGTTTGTTTTTCATCCACGACACTTTCTACCGAACTACCACTTCATATGTTGTAGCTGCAACTTGCAGATGTGACTATACTTCGAATGACGTATTATTTTTGTAACTTTGTGTTTCCAGTGCGCGATGCACTACGGTTTTGGTGGCGAGCGCAAGCAATGCGCTGTGGCCGCTGCTCACAAAAACGTATCATTTCTCCCGTTGGTGGTAAATACCCTCAGATTTGCGACGCCTTTCACGAGATAAATACGTCATATTTCGCGATGTAAAGGTATGAGGCGTAATGCGACATCTAATTGATTCGCGCATACCTAATATCTTTTTTTTTTTCATGCATGACGCACAATTTTTGGTCGCGAACGCGAGCTGCGAGAGAAGTTTCGCTAGCCTTCGTAACATAGCATGCATGTATAAAACGGAGTATAGACCTTTCCTTTTTTTCTTTTTTTTTTTTCAAGGGCGCCACCATATGCGTAGGCAGTGGCGCCATCTATGGGTAGTCGACATGCTTTTTCTACATCTCCTGTGGCGTTTGATAAACGCCTGCCCTGCGTCAAAAGGGATCAGGACCACTCACTTACTTACTTACTTACTTTGCTGGCTTGGGTGAGCGCTCAGTGTTGTATGTCAGGTATACGCTTGGCGGCAGTTTCTGGTACTTAGTACGACGTCGCGTCTTCTAAGTGGGAAATGGCTCTGGAAGTCGTACTGCAGTGAGTTAAGTCGGTATGGCCTAAGTTTCTGATGGCGTTGAGGTGGACGGAGCACACAGAGCGATTGTGCGCGTGTTTAAACCTACATTCATCAACGAATATCAGTTATATCTTTCTTAAAAATTGTTTCACGAAGACGATCTTACTGCTGCATTCTTACTGTAATTTTAGGCTATGGTTTAGCTGCTATGAGTTGTTACAAAACATAAGGCGATCCTAACAGCATGGGTACCGTTCCGCGCCGAAAGAAGTTGTGCTGTTCATATACTTTGACAAGGGCTCAAATGGTTCTCTGTAAATAAATTGCGGCGACTACCTTGTTTTTTGGACGAGGTCTCCGCCCACGAATAATATAGATGTGGTTACTAATAACATACAGTACAATGTGAATCGCACCAGTCGAGTGGTCCAGCGACCGGCTGAGACTGCGCGAGCATCCGAAGCATTGGTCTGCCTGCGCTTTAAAGTGCATGGTCCAGCATACGGCATGACCTTACGAGGCTTTATTGCGGCGTTAGCGTGTTTTGGTTCTTTTTTTTTTTTCGAAAGAAGACGATGAAAACCGATTTTTTTTCCCGGTCTTGTTCGTCCCATCGTCTACGACGCAGTCACCCGTTTTTCGGAAATTGTGTCCTCCCACAGTCGTCGGATCTTTTTATACAGTCCTACTTTTTCATATTACAGCTTTACAGGACAACATGCAATGCAGAAGCACAAAACTTGCATGTATCATGCTAATTTACCAACCGCAGTGATCGCTGTGTTGAGGAACGCCACAAGCGTCATACAGGAGGCTAACGTAGGCATAGCATAGTGATTTCAGGTCTACTATAGACTTTTAATGCGTCGGAACGATATCAGTGGCTGACGCAAATATTTATAATGATTGGCGCTGAGGTGTTTAGGAGTTGCATTAAGGTGGCCGTACGCGAGCACTCTTATGCCAAGTGATCAAATAGTAGGATTTTACAATTCAAGCTGGCAATTCAGAGACGTGGCTGCTTTTTGTTGAATAAAAACCGATACAGCCAAAATGATTCGCAACACGCACTCACACCGCTGCTAATGGTGCGCGTCGCATGTTCGCGCAGCCAAGAGAAATTTCCGCATAGTGCAGTTACCGCTGCACCTAAAGACTACACAGGGGTTCTTCGACGACCTCGTATTAACTGACACTACGTACATTTCACGGAGAATTAACTAAATTAACAACTCAAAATGGTGCCTCAGCACGCGATGGCAACACATTCAAGCAGTGCCACGCCCTTTCCTCCGAGTCCGATGAAAAGGTTTATAGTTATAACTTGACAAAAGTCGCTACCGGGCTTTAATCCCAACTGGCGACTATAGGCTAAGGCCACACCCGGACATTGGGAACTGCCATTCAAGTCCTTTGCGGTTCATATTGCAAGTGTCTCAAGACAAACAGAAGCAACGCTACGACCTCCGTCACCGTGATGTGCATTTTGCGCCCGGCACCCTCGTGTTGCTTTGGTCACGATCGCGTAAAGTTGGCCTTTGTGAAAAACTGCTCTCCTGTTACACCGGGCCGTATCGCGTGCTCCGCCAAGTGACCGATGTCAGCTGTGAAATCGTTCTGGCCACGCCCACCACGTCCTCCGCTGTGACAACAAGTGATACTGTCCACGTGGCCCGACTCAAACCCTACACCTCTCCAAGCGCCTTGGATATTTAACAGCACCGTGACGTCGCTTTTGCCACCGGGGAGGGGGGGGGGGGGGGCGGTAGTATTGCGATATCATCTAGAGATGATCAAGAGACGAGCCACAGCAAGAAACACGATGAAGTGTGTCTGGGTTTTTGGCGCGAGCAAGATGTCGGCCTGGCGGCTTGGTTCCTTTGCAAATATATTGTAAATGGCCTCTTTCGTGTGTGTCTTTCCACACGTAAGAATATATTGCGTGAAGTGCATCATTTCGATTTATGGCAATCGAGTGCAATTAAGCTTATGTTTTCAGGGCACTTTGACAATGTTCCCAGATGATTTAAGGGTGTGATATCGTTATGAAGAACTTTCTGCTGTTACACTGCAACGCGCTACAATTTAGTAGAGATCTTTTAAAGTATAAGGGATTGTCCAGGAACCTTACTTTTAAGAACGCGACCCCGCTCGAAATTAATGTGGCGAAAGCAATGCTGCCTCAAAGCATTTCTTGACCCACAAATTAGGGAGGTTCTCCACAAGAAAAGTAGAAGGTTACCTATCAAGAAAGGGGTCAGGAAAGGAGACGCTATCTCTACAATGCAATTCACGGAAAACTTAGAAGAAGTATTCAATCTCTTTGACTGGGAAGGCTTAGGAGTGTGAATCGACGGCGAATATCTCAGCAACCTTCGGTTTGCAGATGAAATTGTCCTATTCAACAACAATGGGGACGAATTACAGCAAATTATTGAGGACCATAACCGAGAAAGTGTAAGAGTGGGGTTGAAGATTAATATGCAGAAGACAAAGATAATGTTCAATAGCCTGGCAAGGGAACAAGAATTCAGGATCGCCAGTCAGACTCTAGAGTCTGTAAAGGAGTACATTTATCTAGGTCAATTAGTCACAGGGGACCCTGATCATGAGAAAGAAATATAGAAGATTAAATTTGGGCTGGAGTGCGTACGGCAGGCATTACTAAATCTTGACTGAGAGATTACCACTGTCGTTGAAAAGAAAAGTGTACAATCATTGCATTTTATCAGTGCTAACATATGGGGCAGAAATTTGGAGGTTAACAAAGAAGCTCAAGAACAAGTTAAGAACCGCACAAAGAGCGATGGAACGAAAAATGTTAGGCCTGACGTTAAGAGACAGGAAGAGAACGTTGTGGATCGCAGAACAAACGGAGATAGGCGATATTTTAGTTGACATTAAGCGAAAACGTGGAGCTGGGCAGGCCATGTAATTCGTAGGATAGATAACCGGTGGACTATTGGAGTTGCAGAATGGATACCAAGAGAAGGTAAGCGCAGTCGAGGACGGCAGAAAACTAGGGGGAGTAATGAAGTTAGGAAATTCGCAGGCGCAAGTTGGAATCAGCTAGCGCAAGACAGGGATAATTGGAGATCGCAGGGAGAGGCCTTCGTCCTGCAGTGGACAAAAACATAGGCTGATGATGATGATGATGAAATTAAGGAGACACGCAATAAATTTCACAGCCAAGCTGGTAATGTGACTGTAATCGTTGACACGTCGAAAATGCAGCGGCAAGTGCTCCTGAAAGGGCACGTATATACCTTGTAGAGTCTACTGACTCTTTAACAGTACCACGCGAGAGTCGATTGGCTGGTCGGTCAGCGCCTTCTAATGGCGCGAAGCGACAAGATCAGCAAGATCTTGCTGATCTCTTGCTGATCTCTTGCTGATATATGCTTATCTCGTCACTTTATGTTGTTTGAATGCCCTGACCGGTCGGCAAGTCGACGCTCACACGGTACTGTTAAGGAATTGGTTGACCGTGCATATGCTCCAGCAAATCGCCTTTTTGTCGTTTTCTCTCTCACCATCACCTTTCATTTGTGTTCACTTCCTCTGTCACGGACTTTGTTCTGAGCGGTAGGGAATCGCTATGAGCTTACAGGCTAATGAGCACGTGTCCTGCATGGTGAGAGCGGCGGAATATAAATATGCCTAAAAAAAGGAGTGACAGCGCAAAGAACGGGACGGGACGACTGAGAGACACGAAGCGCTGACTATCAAAAAATGCTTTATTGCGCACACAGCAATATGTGTAGAAGCTTGAATAGGCAGGAGGGAGAGGAGAACCTATCAAAGTAGGAAGCCTCTCCCTCCTGCCTATTCAAGCTCGTGTATATATTGCGGTGCGCGCAATAAAGTTTTGGTTGATAGTCAGCGCTTCGTCTGTCTCATTCTGCACATCCCGTTCTTTTCGCCATTACTCGTTTTTTTCCGACATGTAGCAACTGGCACAAGTTAGCACTTTATTACTGTAAATGTGCTCGCAATGCTCACCAGGGCCACGTGCTTATAGCTGTAAGCTCATCGCGATTCTCTCCCACCGCAAACTGCATTTCTCACTTTAAGGCATCTTTCGGTTCCTTCAGGTATTCCCCGAAGCAGCCTACACGCGGGACTGGAACCGTATGAGCTATACTGAGCTAATGCAGTTCATCAACGCACATGCGCAGTTTTACATGTCTTTTTCCGTTCGTGCGCACGCAGTGGTTGAATTCATCGCGCTGGAACACCGAGCCCTGTACTGGAACCTTCACATATTGCGGCTTCAGCGTCGGCGTAGTTGTTGGCAACGTGATCGCGTACCTGATCCGGGAGTGGCGAACCGCGCAGCTGGTCATCATGGTTCCAACCACTTTGCTGCTCACCGGCTTCTGGTGAGTCTGCTTATTTGCTCGCAGTTATAGCAGTTACAGCTACGCACAGTAGTACGAATTCCACGTGACACGCTTTGCGGTTGTATAGGGAGAGGCCCACAGACAGCTATGTGTGAACTAATACGCGTGACATGTTGCGTTTAAAGGGGCCCTGAACCACCCCTCGGGCTGGGTGAAATAACATAGTCCGCGGGTACCATACGCTGCTGTGAAGGTTTCATCCAAGTCTTGCTTTCGTTGGCGGTGCGTGGAGCTCGCAAGCGGAGCGTGAAGTTACCTTCCTCTCAAACACTCTCGTTTCAACAGAATCCATGATCCTCACTCTCTTCTGTGTGCTTTATTACGTAATAAGCACATTAGAATACACGGCTGCTTTTGGTCACGGCGGTCGGCTACACCGCGGCCGCCGCGGGGTGCCGCCACGAGTTCACTGTCTGCTCGCTGTGGACAACCACGTTTGGCTTACGTTTAGCGTGTCGTAGGCATCAAAATCGGAAGTCGAGGCGTCTACGTTAACATCCAAAATGAAATTAGAACTGCGCGCCATGGTGACATTTCGAAGGCGGAGCGTTGTAATCCCGCCCCACTCCGCCGTAGCCTTCGCAGTGCAAGACATTTAAGGAGCAAGGGGAGCAAAGCGCAAGCCGTGTTTGATTTGCAATAACTCCGTGTCTGCTAAACGCATTGAGGTACTTTTCGCGGCGAAGTATTTCTGAAATTAGCCTATTCTCACTTCAAACGTCTTTCTCCACTTCGATAAAAAGTGGTTCAGGGCCCCTTTAAGCTTGCAACCATTTTTCCATGAAGGTTTCCTTACCGCATCTAGCTTTCACTCTGTTGCCAGGCCAACGTCTTCTTAGGACGTTTTTAAGCTTCATTTGTTTCGTGTTTATTTTGTCAATATTGCTTAATGTGTCGTAGAGTATAACGATGAAAGGAAATCTTAAAGAAAGAACTACATGAAATTCCGCGGCAGAGACACACTTTCTACTACTACCAAGGATACCCCGCCATTTCCTATCGCAAGAAAGCGATAGGAAATAATAGTCCGAAATTTAAAGAAGTGAGTAAAAATATTAACGTAAAAGAAACAATAGGATAATATTTTTAATAGGTAACACATAAATCAGTCCACAAAAAAAAAAAAGAACTTCCATAGCCTAGTCAAACGGTCAGCGTCCGGGACAACCAAGAGCGATATCTACGGAATGGCATGACAGTTGAAACGGCAAAAACATGCCAAGACAAATCGCATAGTCAAAAAAAAAAAAAAAAAACAAGAACAAGTAAGCACGAATAGATATCTCCCGCAATACATTGCTGAGATGTAACTGTGATGGTTCAAACGGCAGGCGAGGATACCTTGAAGGACACTGAATAAACGCACTGCACTGTCCTCGAGCCTTCCGAGACTCCTTGTACATTAGTTAATTTATATTTCACGTCGCTTTCAACGCTTCTCAAGTTTGAGTAGCAAGCGATTACTTCATATATGTACCCCGCAGATAATGTCAGATAAACGTTGAATAATATGAATGTTTGTTTAATTATATTTTTGCGGCCAACAGCCAACAATCTAAAAAGACAATGACACACACACACACACACACACACACACACACACACACACACACACACACACACACACACACACACACACACATACACATACATACATACTACATACATACATACATACATACATACATATATATATATATATATATATATATATACAGGGTGTTTCAGCGAACACTTTCAATGTTTATTTAAGGTTGCTTGTGGCAGATAGCCCAATTCTAGTTAATGAGCTGGTCTACTCGATGAGACGGACATTACTTCCACAAGAAATTTAAATGCATAATCGACTAATTAACAAAATTCACTAATTAAGTTTTTAACTAATTACCTGATGGCCCATATTGTAATTTACAAACTGTAGCCGTGGAGTTCGCAAGGCGGATCCACTTAGAATTAATTCGCAGGATGGCACCAGTTTCGAGATATTAATTCCCGAACTTTGCGGAGAAATGCATTGGCGTTCCAGTTAATTTTGTGCTTCAATGCAAAAAGCGATGTTTTGTTAAGAACCTAACTGGAACGCCAATGCATTTCTCCGCAAAGTTCGGGAATTATTATCTCGAAACTGGTGTCATCCCGAAAATTCGTTCCAAGTGGATCCGCCTTGCGAACTCCATGGCTACAAGTGGTAAAGTTTCAGCCGGTGGTCCGGCCTTCATCAAGGCCGGACCACCGGCCAAAACGTCAGTAAAATAATAGTATTTTTGTTGTTGTTTAATGTGTGAGCATTTCTTTCATAATATATATATATATATATATATATGCTGTTTTTTTCCGACAAGAAGCAGTCATGAAGTGCGTTTCAAATTTTGCAAATTGACATAAAAATCTAAGGCTCCGCACCAACACAGCGACCGCAACATGATCATGACTTTGTATTTGCATATCTATGTTGCTGCAAAGAACGACCGTTTTTTGTCATATTGAACACGGTGGGATGATCATTTCATACACATACAATAAAGTCCTGTTTTCTCTTAAAGTTTGTACCATACCTGTCAGTAATAAGAAACGGCTTGAAAAGCGATTATGTTTCTTACCTGTATTTTGGTCTGCGGAGCGTTTTGGCAGTACTCTTAAAGCTGTTGATATACGCGCAGGCTCTTGCCAGAATCTCCCCGCTGGCTTATTACGACACTGCGGATCCAACAGGCGTGCGGGGCGGTGTCTCTCATCCTGCGGAAGAACCGGACACCTCCCAAATCGATCCGCACCATCGTCAAGCGCCTCAGGAGCCATCCGGTTGGCATGCTCCACCAGAAGGGTGGCATCTCATCTCCTGAATCTGTTGGGAAGCTATCGCCGCGTCGAAAGGCGAGGGTAGGCTGTATTCTCTCACAGCGCAGATGTCCTTTGTACGCGACAAGACTTCGTAAGAACACGCGATGTGCCCGCTTCGTTTACCGTCAAAACATCGAATTAAGAAAACATATTATAATGAAATAGTCAATTTAAACGAATGCCTTTTGGTTACTGGACACATACTCATAGAGTCTTACACATCTAAAACCTCGAAGCAACAAACTGAGCTCAACCTCTTATTCGAATTTACGATGTTTTGGGGCAAATACGAGATTCTTATGCATTGGAAACCTCGAAGCAGCTAAGTCAACTTAATGTCTCACCCTATTTAAAAAACTATTAGGAGAAATATGAGCCAAATTTGAGAAAACGTATTGATATGCCAGGTTTCAATTCAAGTGACGGACGCCACTGATCGGTCAAAAAGTTTTGCTTCTTCTGTGAAGTAACACAAACACTTGACGGGCTCACAGTTCACAATGTGAGCGTAGGCAGGCAATAATTTTACATTTACGAGGTGCGTTAAAAAAGCCAGAACTTGTGAAATAGCGCCCCAACCGGCAGAGGGAACGCGCTGCGGCTACTGAGTGCATGTAGCGACAACAAACTGCCATTTACCGCGTTTCACTCTGACCGTCAGTTGGCGAGCTACAGCCGCTGAAGTGAGCGCATGAACAAGCTGTTCTTCGGATTGGTGCCAGAGTGACAACGAAGGAGTTTTAAGCACTGCGTGTGTGTGTGAAGTTCTGCTACAAACTTAGGAAAACTATCACAGAGACATTTCAGGTGCTTAGCCAAGCATACGGGGAGGACTGTATGAGTCGCACGCAGTGCTATGATTGGTTCAAGCGTTTTGAAGACGGAAGAATGTCGGTCGGTGACGATCCCAAGCCTGGACGACCTTCCACATCCACAGATGGTGACCACGTCGAGAGAGTTCGAACTGTGATTCATGGAAATCTTCGTTTGACTGTTCGAGAAGTCGCTGACGGATTGGGTATCCGCGTAGAATCATGCAATGAAATTTTGAGTGACAAACTTGGGGATGCGCCGCGTTTGTTGACGGATGAACAGAAGCAGACCCGTGTTGAAATCAGCCAGGAACTGCTCGCCGCTGCCAATGACGATGAAAACTTTCTTAAGAACATCATAACAGGCGATGAGACATGGGTTTATGGCTATGATGTTGAAACGAAAGTGCAGTCATCGCAGTGGGTGGCCAAATGTTCTCCTGGTCCAAAAAAAAAAGCACGCATGTGTCGTTCAAAAATGAAGGTGATGTTGGCTGTGTTTCACTGCAAAGGCATTGTCCATCAGGAATTTGTGCCACATGGTCAGACGGTAAACAAAGAAGTTTACCAGGGAGTCCTAGCACGTTTTAGAGATTCTGTGCGCAGTAAGAGGCCTGAATTGGGGGAAAAATCAGGCTTGGATGTTGCATCGTGACAATGCCCCGACTCACGCGTCGCTCCTTGTCCGCAGCTACTTAGCGAAACACCACACTCCTGTTGTGCCCCACCCACCATATTCTCCGGACCTAGCCCCAGCAGACATTTTTCTATTCCCCAAGCTGAAAACCACCTGGAAAAGACGTTTCCAAACTGTAGAGGAGATCCAGGACAATGCGAGAAGAGACCTGCTCGCCATTCCAGAAAGTGCGTTCCAGGAGTCCTTCCAAAAATGAAAGAAAAGATGAGAAGACTGCATTGCCAGTAGAGGGGACTACTTTGAAGGGGACAGCGCTTAAAATGCTGTACCATAAGCAGTAAAGGTGTTACAGCCAAAGTTCGGTTTCTTTTTGAACACAACTTGTACTTTCTGTGTTGAACACATATATTGTTATTCGCATTACATTTTTACGTCTTTTAGGTTGAGCGTAGTTATTTAAGGAAATATTTTGGGGGTGTTTAATCAACTTCGTTAAATCGAGCTTTAATTGTATAACCAAAGGTGCTCCAGGGCACTAGGTGTGTGCACAATGAGCATGGCCAAAAGAATGCGGCACAGGAAGAAACTACGCATCGCAGTGATATCAGATGCAATGTTGGTGAATGCATAAGTTACAATCCTGGTTTGCTTATACCAGGCACCTAAAGACAACCCGAGTATTCCTTTCTAAACCAGCCTAATCGTTCCGAGTGTCCGAGAGCGGTAACGCAAGGCCCTCCGCACGTTCTGAAGGGAAGCGGCTCGGACAGCAGGCAGCGATCCACGAGCTAGCCAATGCGGTATCGTTGCAACGCCTTCATAATAATCATCATCATCAGCCTATATTTTATGTCCAATGCAGGACGAAGGCCTCTCCCTGCGATCTCCGATTACCCCCTGTCTTGCGCTAGCTGATTCCAACTTGCGCCTGCAAATTTCCTAACTTCATCACCACACTTAGTTTTCTGCCGTCCTCGACTGCGCTTCCCTTCTCTTGCTATCCATTTTGTAACTCTAATGGTCTACCGGGTATCCATCCTATCAATTACATGGTCTGCCGAGCTGCCTTTTTTCCTCTTAATGTCAACTAGAATATCGGTTATCCACTCTCTGATCGACACCGCTCTCTTCCTGTCTCTTAACGTTAGGCCTAACATTTTTCGTTCCATCGCTCTTTGTGCGGTCCTTAACTTGTTCTCGAGCTTCTTTGTTAACGTCCAAGTTTCTGCCCCATATGTTAGCACCGGTAGAATGCAATGATTGTACACTTTTCTTGCCAACGACAGTGGTAAGCTCCCAGTCGGATTTGGTAATGCCTGCTGTATGCACTCTAACCCAATTTTATTCTTCTGTAAATTTCTTTTCCGCGATCAGGGTCCCCTGTGAGTAATTGGCCTAGATAAACGTACTCCTTTACGGACTGTAGAGGCTGACTGGCGATCCTGAATCCTTGTTCACTTGCCAGGCTATTGAACATTATCTTTGTCTTCTGCATATTCATCTTCAAGCCCACTCTTACACTTTCTCGGTTAAGGTCCTCAATCATTTGTTGGAATTCGTCTCCATTGTTGCTGAATAGGACAATGTCATCTGTAAATCAAAGGTTGCGGAGATATTACACTTTCTCGGTTAAGGTCCTTAATCATTTGTTGTAATTCGTCTCCATTAATTGTTGCTGAATAGGACAATGTCATTTGTAAATCGAAGGTTGTTGAGATATTCGCCGTTGATCCTCACTCCTAAGCCTTCCCAGTCTAAGAGCTTGAATACTTCTTCTAAGCATGCAGTGAATAGCATTGGAGAGATTGTGTCTTCTTGCCTGACGCCTTTCGTGATAGGTAACTTTCTACTTTTCTTGTGGAGAACCAAGGTTGCTGTGCAATCCTTGTAGATATTTGCCAAGATATTCACGTGTGCCTCCTGTACTCCTTGATTACGCAATGCCTCGATCTGTGACTGCTGGAATCTCTACTGAATCAAATGCTTTTTCATAATCTATGAAAGCCATATAGAGAGGTTGATTGTATTCCGCACATTTCTCGATTACCTGATTGATGACATGGATATGATCCATCGTAGAATATCCCTTTCTGAAGCCCGCCTGTTCTCTTGGTTGGCTGAAGTCAAGCGTTGCCCTGATTCCATTGGAAATCATCTTGGTGCATATTTTATACAATACTGAAAGCAAGCTAATGGGTCTGTAATTCTTCAATTCTTTAACACCTTACGCAACAGATTGCGAAGCGTTTTAAACTTGTGGGAATGAAAGGTGAAAGGCTCAAGAGAAAACTGAACAACGTCATATTCGAGCTGTCAATATGATTCACTTGGCTAGGAGAGAGAGATTGTTTTAATAGAACAGGCAATAACCTTGACCAGTTACTTATCGAATGTCAAGGAGTAAGTAAAAAAAAAAACCAAATTTTTTTTATTTGTTGTGACCATCACAAGAAGCAACCGAAACAACAATAGAACTTTTTCCTTAGAGTGTACCTTCTACCTTGACAGCGCATCAAGCAGCTTTAGGGCCATTGCATTTTCGTGTGTCTTTATGAGTTTATGTTGCGGAATCGCTCACATGATAATAAGATAAACAGGACTGAAAAAGATGCTAACAATGGGTCGTATTTTTTTTCTACAGGCAATGGAGTTCGAGTGCCCGGAAAAGTCTATAGGGGAACTCTTGGTTATCTTCGTCACCCAGTACCAACTTTCGAACACGGCGTTGTGCCTCACCTGGTGGGTGCGCGCGCCACATATTCTAGTTTGCAAATGCGAAATAACTTCTTGGAGTGGGGCCGTAATAACCGAAAGTACTATGTTATGTATAGAACGTGGCGGCTGCTATACCTCTATAATTAACTAGGGTGTTTTATATAGAGCGCCCCCAAGCAGCTTTGGTTGCCCCAAAACCGAGTTTTTTGTAAGCCTTTTGCGCTCTTTTGGAACAAGGCAGGAGAGATCTCTATTCAACTCTTCCAGCCAAACCTCATTCACTGCCCCGGGACTGTCACGTGGAGCTCAAGCCCTCATTCACAAGGCGAGCGCTGGTGAAGCCCTTACAGAGGACCCTTACACAGAGGACCCTTACACAGAGGACCCTTACACAGAGGACCCTTACACAGAGGACCCTTACACAGAGGACCCTTACAGAGGACCCTTACAGAGGACCTTACAGAGGACCTTACAGAGTACCTTACAGACGACCTTACAGACGACCTTACAGATGACCTTACAGATGACCTTACAGATGACCTTACAGATGACCTTACAGAGGACCTTACAGAGCCGTTACAGAGAACCCTTACTGAGGACAGTACAGTTTACCTTTTACAGATGACCTTGCAGAAGACCTTACAGAGCCCTTACAGAGGACGTACGCACCAGATGCATGGCAAGCACATGCTAGTCGCCGTGGTAGGCAACACGACTCGGGTGCCGTCAGCACAACATACCCAACGTGAAACACGGGCGCCTGTCCTACAATGAAGCACCTCCTGTGCGACGGCTCCAGTCTGGAGGCTACTTGGGCTCTCCACCGGGCCAATGTGTCATCGTATGAACAATGGATGATTTTACCCCCTGCGCAAGCCAACGCTACTCTGGTCCTGCAGTCACTGCGGGATTTCGACCGTGAAGCAGTAATCATCGGAACGACATAACTTTGCCACTTTTTCCCCATCCCCCTTTTCCTGTAACGCAAGCTATAGTACTTTATTATTAAGCTTTTCTCCATCAATTCCGTACTCTCTTTGCGTACGCATGGCCGATATTCGCCCCCAACATTGGGGCCTCTATTTCTGAAACACCCTGTACGTTTCTTCCAATTGTAGATCCCTAAAGGATACATTTATGGGTTAAATTTACTCAACCGTTGTAGATATTTTCAGGCGTCATCGTGTATGTACCATCGCTTATGCATGTGTACGGCTGGTGCGACGCGCTCACAGCTGCGTCTAATAATAAAGCAGTTGCACTTTCTCAAAACTGGGCTCATCAGAGTCCTTTAACTCCACTCGTTTGCTGTATAACTTACTTCATGTATACATTCTGAAAACTTCGATAATTATTGCCAATCCAATGGGAAGCGGTTAAGGGCACTGTCTCACGCTTCGCAGGTTCTCTTGTTCAGTCACGTTCTATGGTATCGCTTATGATGTGAGCGCCCAGTCAACGAGCAACGTGTCCCAATTCTTGGTCGCCGCTGTGGCGCCACTCGCAGCCTACGTCCTGATCAGTCGCCGAGGCCGACGGGACGTTCTCGCTTGGTCGCTGATGTCCACCAGCGTGTGCTGCATCCTCGTTGCCCTGCTCCCGAGAGGTATATGGCCACAAGTCGAGGCGTTAGGCTGATTTTGGCGAGGCGTTAGGCTGATGCAGGCTCGTAGGCATGGAGAAAAAAAAATAAACTAGGAAGGAGCGTTACGTAACCAAGTCAGCCTTCGCAAGTTCCATCTCGGTAACACTGTCCCTATATATATTTTCTTAAAAAAGTCCACTCTGCTCGGCGTACTCGGTCCAGTCTGCTTGGCTTCCAGTAAGCTTCATTTGACGCACACTTGTTCGATTCCTTATTAACTGCGACGCTCGTTTTCTCCCATTATGCAACCTCAAATACAGTCATTTATTGCAACGTATTCATTTATCGACTTCGTTGCAACGTATACATACGAGCGCGGCAGCAGCACTTCGCTGTCGCACCCACTGTCTTTACGGAGGAGCGTGCGCTCAGCATGGCTAGCGCGGTGGTGGAAGACGGTAAATTAAGGCCAAACTACATGCACGCATGCCGGCGCGCGAAAGCTTAGGACCACGCGCCTCACGCATGCGCTGATGGTGTAGAACAGATCGTATGCGTCGCAGCGCAGAACGAGCACAGATCTCTAATGTTTACGCGCGCTAAGAAATATATATCGTTGTCCAACATGGCGGCACCCATGGCTCCCGCTTCAGCGTGCAGTCTCATGAAGGCTACGTTCTCACTCGCATTGGTCGCCAGTAACTATTGAAATGAGATCTGACCTTCTGTAAATTCACCTGAAAGTATAGTTCTGAGCGCACAACGCGACCAATTTCTGAAATCGTTCTGCGGTTCCAGCGCCCGTAGGCTTAACCGGACGCGTGAGCAAAGCAACAACAGGATGGTTGCTATTGGATTGTCTTGGATTGGGTACGTTTGCCACATGGCACCAGATGGCGCCCTGTCTTCTAACGTCTTCCTTGCGTTTACGTTCCTGTACGTTAAACTAAAGGTATTGGAATGCACGCCGAAATGTTCCGCAAAGGTGCTGGCGGTTCACGCACGTATGGCGATAGGAATTACATGGACATTCCAAGCGGATTTGTGCTGTCGGCGTCGCCGTGAGGTTCCGTATAAAGTCCAAGGTCGATAAAAAGTCACAGGCCTGCGCGGCACATGCAGCACGCGCGTTCTGCGCCGGGAGCGCTCACTCCACGCGGCTGTATAAGGGTGGTTAGAATGCCACCCTAGCTGTATCTTGAAACCCATCTGCGGCGGGAGCAGGTTCCGCCCTCCCTGAGTTTTCGCGGCTAAGATCGCGTTGATACGAGTGTCGGCGCAAAGTTCAATGGGCTCGTGGCAAGTTTCCGTGATCATGTGTGCCTATGTTTACCAGTTTATACAGCCGACAAATCTACTATCTTTACTTTGTATAGCTGTCAACTAATTTGCTATCGCAATCGATGATTCGCCTTTCGGGCGAAATTGCGACTTTTTTTTTCAACTGTTTATCTTCTCCAGACAAGTATCGGGGCTCTGACTGCCTCCCCAAAATACGAAACGATGTCCACTAAGACGAAAATGTAAGCCAAGTGTACGCGCACTGGCGCGCGTCTTGTAGGTTCAAACTGCCATTCCTCGCAAGGCACGTGCCTTGCGTAAGCTCATGTACATGCATCGCAGCTCATGTACATGCTCGTAAGCTCATGTACATGTACATCGCAGTAAGCTCATGTACATGAGCTTACTGCGATATGATCACGTGTTGGACTGACTCTCTTGGCTTCAACTGCGTTGCAAAATGCTCCTTCCTAGGTTTTTTTTTATTACTCCATGCTCGTAGGTTACGTACAGTCCAAAAGCCTAGCAATGAAGCGCATCGCTGTCGTTATATGGTGTGAATATTCTTGGATGACAAACTTCGCTCCCTTTTTTTTTGGCAATGACAGATCGCACAGACCGATTCCTAGTCATTTTGGTAGCCTGGTTCCTCATCAACGTGGCATTCACCGTGGTGTTCCTGTACGCAACAGAGATCTACCCTACGATCATCAGAGCACTGGGCTTCAACTTTGGAGCGGCCTTCGGTCGACTGGGTTCTATAATCGGGCCTGTTTTCTACGACAATTCTATGATGGTGCGTGACTTTAGACGTACCGTGGATTTACGGGTTAGTAAGAACGTTGGAAAGAGAGCACAATTGCTGTTAGGGCGCGCGCTTCTATGTCTGCCGCTGACAGAAGTCAGAAGCTCACGAACACAGGGCGCGGCAGAGTGCGATCTACATTTTTGATATGCAGGCTGCGGACCCGCACGTCCAGGCTCTGGAAGCTCAAACCTGTCCCAGCATTCACAATGGAGCAGTATTCCTCGCTGCGCGCGTGGAATTATGCGCACAATATTTTATTTCTTTATGATATCACGAGCCAAAAGTTCAATGAGATAGCTTCATTCATCCTTTAAATACTATTTAAAACAACTAAAGCGTGCTTCAAACAAGAATTTTGCTTGACACCCACACATAAGCACACAATGCGTCTACGCAAACAACTACGCCGCTGAGCGTAGGAACACTACCTCTACAAGATCAGACCACCCGTACTGTGACCCTCGTTGATTACCGCCCAATTTTAGACATTAGTGATGCGCGTTTGTAAAGTGGCCACTTGGTTTACCTAAAGCATCTCTGTTACGCCTTTGTCTTTTGCCATGTGCGTGCGTAGAGCACCTACGAATCCCGGATGGTAGGCTTCTCGGTCCTGTCCCTGAGCTGTGTTGTGTCCGGGTTCCTGGTGACCAAGCTTCCTGAAACTAAGGAGACCCACCTCCCAGAGAAGATCAAGCCAGAGGATAACTTATTCGAGTACGTGGTTCGAACCTCTCTGTCATCTGTCTACGTTCAAACAAAAAAGCATGTCGCTTCGGTTAATTCGACCACTACCGGCGACCCTCCATGCGCGTTGTGGTTCCCAATATGGACACTCCAGTTTAAGAGCGCCTTTATCGCTGGCGGTGACAACTTGTCCTGTAGTTCTTTTATGTATCCAGTGCCCCGATCTATAGATAGTTTTTGCGAACACATCTCCTCCTCTCCTTTTTTCAGCTTAGATGCTTACCCACGCCACCACCGTCACCATCAGTGCCGCCGTGCTGTCCCAGGTGCGACGCCGAATGTGCGGTCCGCGTTATTAGGACCCTTAACAGTGAGAAACGGTGCATGTCCTCACGCCGTTACACCCTTTTCGCGTTTAAGAAATCGAGTTATAGACTGATTTACACCCTTATTCACTTTTAAGGGTGTAAACTATGTTACATTGTATGCGGCTCTCGCGCCGTGCATGGCGGAAAGTACATGGCGCCGAGTGTTGGACGTGATCTGCTGCCGGTGCTAAGGGGTGTGGGGATGCGCGACTCTCACGCGTCCCCTGATGTTGTTTTCCCCGCATGGCTCCCGTAATCTGGCTTCGCCGCGTAGCTTTACGGCGGCGGAGTTGCGGCGCATTGCGAGAGATGGCGCGAGTGTCGCGATGCTAACGCCACCGAACGGCGGGGTGACTTGAGAGAAAAAGGTCAAAGGCAGTCAAAGTTGGTCTTTATTCTATGCTTACTCTTTCGCTTGGGATCGGCGACTAACACGCACGAACGCTTCGCGCGTGCGCCGGCCTGCTTCGTGGGACCGTCTCGTGAGGCTAAGAGCAGGACACCGGTATGGACTAACACGGATCTTTCGAACGCGCCACCGTTGGCGTGACCGTACACGTGAACGACTAGGCGATGGTGTCACAGCATGGGGCGAACATATTCGCTCGCTGTCGGGTCGCGATGAGTCAGACTTCCTTGATTTGTCGCGTGCCCATGTGAATGTTCTATTCGTAGTAATTCGGCTAGCATGCATTCGTGTATGAAAGGTGCAATAAATGCCCTTTTGATTGTTTGCACTACTGTGTTGTCGTTCCTTTGTCCCAAGAGCATGTGTGAGGACCCAGAGGGGAAAGGCGAGCATGACACATGACAAGGGCCAGCCAAGAAGGATAGTGGCTTGATGCGTGCTGTGTTCCCACGCAACAGAGTTCGAATGTTGAAGGCATTACACGGATGTTGGTTTCAGGCCAAGGTGAGCGCCTCGCGCTCGGCCCGCCAGCCTTGTGGCCGAGAGTACTCGCGGTGATCGAGCGAACTCTGTCGATGTGTGTCCTTGGGTGCGTTACACCACGCTTGTTAACCCAAAGTCAAGATGGAGTTATTTAAGTTTAATAAAAAATGTCGCAGTTTCGCCCGAAAGGCGAAGCATCAATTGCGATAGCAAATTAGCAGAGAGCTATTCGGAATAGGGATAGTAGTTTTATCAGCTGCATAAACTTTGACACATTCGCTTACTAACTGAATTAACAAGCGTGGTGTCAGCGCGCACGTACAAGCGAATATGAATAGATCACACTCAATTACCGCAAACAGCCACTGTCAAAACGCTGGCAGCAATCGCAGCCGCCGCAGCGAGCGAAGGTTCGGGCGGTCTATCGTTTCAACGGAAACTGAGCGGCGAATGCACAGCGCGTACAAAGGTCAGAGCCGTGCGTTGTTTGCTTTTAAGAGACGGTGCGGGCGACCGCCGCAGCCTGGCAAAGTGCAAGGGCGGTTGTTGGCAGAATAGAAGCTGTACCCCCCCCCCCTCCCACCCGCGCTGCCTTTCCGCTTTCCTCCTTTGGCGTGGGTGATTGAGTGGCCAGTTCCCCTTGCGCCCGGTTGCAAGATACGCATTTGGTGCAGCAGCACAGCGTCGCCCCGCCTCCCTCCCTCCCATACCCCAAACGGCCTTTCGCGCGACGTTAGTCGCGCTTGCTTTCCGCCGTGCGTTCGCTCTCCGTGATAGCGCATTCCCCGCGCGCTTTCACTCGCGCATACGGGGCGCAGCGACGATTTTATCGCCCTTGAACTTTATGCGGAACCTTATGGCGACGGCGACGGCAGAAATCCGTTTGAAGTGTCCATATATTTGCTATAGCAATTATATCAAGAATAAGCCTTCTGTTAAGCTATTGGGGACAACACTGTAACACAGTCTATATATGTTTCTCGGCCATAGCTCATTCCACCTGGGTACCACCGCCTGCGTCATGACCTTTACATTTTTACAGCGTAAGCTGTTATGGGCTCATTGCAATAGCCGTTCCGGTTCGCGATGTCGCCGCCGCCGTTGGACGACCCGAGCCTCCGCCAGTATGGTGGCGCCATCTAGTTAAGGTGCCTGCAAGCGCAGCGTGAGGAGGCGCAGACGACGAGATGCGATTCAGACGAGGCGCGCAATCAACGCGATTCCGATGTGAGATGTGCGCCACGTATTCTGGATACCTCTTCCAGCGGCCGTGCCTCTTCGGTAAACGTTATGGCGTCTCCTCGCAAGGTACGAACCGCTGCTGAAGAAGCCAATCGTAGAGCTACGTGCGCGGCTGCAACCAGGCATCATCGGAGTCAGCAGACTGCTGTGCAGAGAGCATTACAAGCCGCAGCTCGCCGCAACGCCGGCCTGACAGTTCTGAATGTTCTCGTCAAAACGAGGCGAAGAGACTTTGTCGCGAAGACCCTGGTGTGCGTGGTGCCGAAATTGGAGCTACTCTTGAGCCGCTCCACCAGCTTACGCTGTGACTGCGCTGCGTGTGCCGCGCAGGCCTGTGACTTTTTTAATCTGCCTTGATGACGTAAGCTATCTCTCGGGCCAAAATAAATACCATTTCCAAAGGAGGAACCATGAGAGCTTCACGAAAATGCCCGGTATATTGGCGCGAGTCGTCATGTGGGAAAATGATGACTGCGGCAGCCCGTCGTTCAAAAATGACTTGTCACTCCCAGTTTTTCTCTCTTTTTTTCTAAATCGCGTGACTAACCCGTAGAAGGGTAATGCTGACCTTGATATGATGCTTGCGACATTTCAGGTGCCGATTCATTGCCAGTAGAGCAAGTATATGGCCGTCTTCAAGATAACGCTGATACAAAAGCGCACTTGTGTCTAAGTGCCGAGGTGTAGCGACAGTCGCAGGGTGTGCTTCTTTTTATTGTGCGCGTTTTTTTTTTTAGTTGTGTGATAGCTTATGTCATAGCGGAAACTTCGAATTCTTTAAAGGCGGTACTCCACGTGGTGGCGGAAAAACGAAACTCAAAGAATTGTCCGTAATTTTTCGGTATGAGGTAGCACGAAGGTCCATTCACCAGCTCCTGCGGCCGCGCTTCCCCACTCCTGCGTTTTGACAGCGAGTGTGCACGGTCATCGAGGGAGATGTGTTAACGTTTGCTTGCGCGGGTGACCTCATGCTTGTTAGCTTAGTTAGTAAGTGAATGCGCACGAGTTTATACGACCGATAAAACCACTACCCTTACTTTGTATAGCTGCCTATTAATTTGCGATCGCAATCGATGCTTCGGCTTTCGGGGGAAAGCCTGACGCTTTTTTTTTTCATGCTTCAACAGATTCAGCCCAATGTGGTTACCTGGCAGCCGACGTCCCAATGACACCCACGAAGACGCCAAT
Source organism: Dermacentor silvarum (assembly GCF_013339745.2). NCBI lineage: Eukaryota > Metazoa > Arthropoda > Arachnida > Ixodida > Ixodidae > Dermacentor > Dermacentor silvarum. Next base: position 35,542,573 of record NC_051161.1, on the reverse strand, counting down.
GCTGATACAGCGATCGATAGTGGCATCCAGATGGCAGCGGTGCTTCGCTTCGCAAACATGCTCGGCGGAATCACGAAATTTGCTGTGGGCAATAGCAGGCCTTCCGCATCTGAGAGGCCGGCAGTTTCGAGCGCTGTGGAGGTGCAGCCATCATCCTTTTGGAGTAGGAAGCCGAGTATGGCGCGACAGAAGGCGAATTCACGGGACATTTCAGCAGGTTTGCTTAATATGCCAAGTACCATTTCGTACATGACTCTCGTATTATTGCGCTGTGCTGGCGGCTTTTTCACAATGATGCATTGCTCAACCTCTACGCTTGCAGAACTGCCCCTTGAACTTCTGGAACTTTAACACACGAGGATAGAATTGTCTCACTAGTTCCTGCTGTCAGGTCAGAAATTGACGACATGGCGCCTCGTCGGCTCAGCCCATTAGGCATATGTAGTATGAGCTGTTGTAGCGTCGATAAGGTGTGCTTTCGAGGATAAAAGAGACAAAAAGACAGAATTACGATGCAGCAAAATACGCAATACAGTCAACTCTCATTAATTTGGCCCCGCTCAATCCGACTTTTCAGTTGCGTCGAACGCGCTAATAGTCTCGAAGTTCGCTTCGGTTAATGCGACCGCCACCGGCACCATTTCATGCGCGTAATGGTTCCCAAAAGCTTAAAAAACACATGAAATTTAGCAGATGGCTCCATCGCTTCCGGTAGGCGTGAAAGCGGTTGATTTTTATCTTTTAGTCGCTTACTCTCCATCTACCAGTGCCATTCTTTTCCACTTGTTTCGTGTCTTCTCACACCTCCATATTCACCAGTCTGCTCAGTCCGTTTAGCATGGCTTGGCGCGGAAATACACAGCGCTGCCCATTGTGGTCAAGAAAGAGATTCTTCAAAATGTTTAGAAAGGTGTTCTCAGCAGGAAACAGGTTGGTGAAAAATACGACCTGAAAAAGTGCCCGCTGGCGACGCTGATAACGAACACGGAGAAAATTCTTGAAACCAATAGGCAGGGTCAGGTCGACATAAAAACATATCTTATGCGTACATCGGCGCACTCTTTGGTCTGATTGGCTTTGTACCAATGAATTCGCGATGTGAAGAGCCGTACGTAACTGACCCCTTGGTGGAGCGGTAATTTGCGAAAAGGTTCTCGGCGCGAAGCTCAACGCCGACGAATCCGCTTGTTCGAGCAGCTGGCTAGACATCACAGACTGCTTCAAGCAATGAAAATTATTTAAAGTTGTTCATTTTGCCGCCGGCCCTTTCAATGCAACACATTCGATAATTCGAATAAATATTGAGGCACCGCATGCCTCGAATTAACGGAAGTCGACTCGAAATCAAACGTGTTCTAAGTGTAAACGTTCCACAACGTGCGTGGTGTCCGAGGAGTTTAATGAAGGCACAAAACAACACATTGTTCGTCCAAACAAACTATGCAGATCCAACGCGTATACGAAAATCACTGTGAAACGAAGCTTTTCTGAAGCGGCTAAACAAATCCTTTACTAGTAAATACGATGCGCACAATAGTGTTTATTTGCATCTTATTTCAATGTGTAACCTCGTGCAACGTTAATTTCTACGCACTGCACAGGCCCTGACATTAATACGTAGCGCATGCGCCGGCCGCAGCTGCGTGGGTGGCGCTGCGGCTCAGGGGCCGATGCTCGTATCATGCAACGCTTATGTACTACAGCGCTCGCAAGTGATGTGGATTTGAAACACCACATCAGGCGAATTCACAGTGTGAGACATCGATGCCGCAATGTCACGAGCACGAAGGCGGTGGGCCACGTTTGCAGACGCCTAAATTAAAGTTAGAGGTGCATGTACGGAGAAGTGTGACACGTGCCTTCCTACATTTGGGGACTTTGTGTCGCATATTATAGGTCTCACTCATTTGCACATACCCAGATTATGGGATTTAGCAAAAATACACACATAATGGGCGAAGAAAAGGAAGCTGAAATATAAATTTCAGAAGAAAGAAAAGCCACTGTACATGTTGTATTATTCCAAGACGCATGCTTTAGAGATAACGACCAGCCAACAACATATGTGCAGATGTTATGTAGTGACTTACTGTAGTATTCAGCAGAGGAGAGGTGCGCTCAGTGGCAATAATTCCTTGGTCGAAATTGAATGCTGTACATGCCAGAGCATCCGCTGGCACATACACTATGGGCTATGAATACGCATTCAATAATATAAAGGAAATAAAGGAAATAAGAGGAGCTGTTGAATACCATGCGCAATTTAAGAGGTACATGTGCGATTTAGAGATACCTATATCAGCCAACATTACATGCACAGTTTTTCTGTCGTAATTTATTATTCACTATTCTATTGCGCAGAACATAGGTGCCGTCACTGCCACTACTTTCTCCTAGCATTCTGTGCTATACAAGCTAGAGCTTTAACAGAACTTACATTTGGGCGAGTTGTCGTAGCTTCATCTTAAGTATAAAAGCGCAAAACAAAGACGCACAAGAACGAAAGAAGCAACGGGTCACCGCTTGGCCCGTTGCTTCTTGTCTGTGTTTTCCGCTGTCCCTTAAAATCAAGCCGGAACATCTGGCGGCACCTACCCAACTGCCCAAAACTGGACTAAATAACGATCTATCTGTGCTCTGCGATCTATCTGTGAATATCTTGTGCTCTTTCATCAAGAGGTCAGTGTGTTTTAGAAATTCCTATAAGCTGAGAATACATGTGCAAGTTATATGTAGAGATTTACTGTTTTATTACCCAGAACGTAGGTACGCTCACTGCCATTACTTGGAGGGTTGATTCCGTGTTACGTAAAATACTGACCGACGAACCCGCCGTGGTGGCTCATTCAGCCAAGGCGTTGCGCTGTTAAGCACGAGAACGCGGAATCAAACCCCGGCCGCGGCGGCCGCATTTTGATGGAGGCCAAATGCAAAAACGCCCATGTGATTGCCTTGTAGTGCACGTTAAAGAACCCCGGGTGGTCAAAATTAATCCGGAGCCCTCCACTACGGCGTGCCTCATAATCAGAACTGGTTTTGGCACGTAAAACCCCAGACAGAAGTACTGACCGACGAACCGACCGAAGCGAAACAGTGAAAAGGGGTGTAAGGGGGGGGGGGGGGGTTAGGTAAGGAAACCTTCCCTTTAAAATATGAAATCAACCAACTTTCATTTTTGCAGAGCCTGGTGCACCAATAGAGCAAGCCACCATCCCCACGCACAATCAGCTGGTGGCAGAGCTGTCAGAACCGACTCCGAAGGAAAGCGGGAGATCCACCATGCACCAGGAAGTGGAGGCGTTCGTAGTTACCGGGGACCAGTCGTCTCCAACAGGTGTCATTCATACCGCATCGGAGCCCGTGCTAGCCGCCACGACGCAAGTATCGAGGATTAGAGACCCGTTGGGCAATGCCTCTGGCCTTGTCGATGGGCCACCAGCACTCGTCGACAAGTCTAAAGAGCCAGATGGAACGGCAGGAGAACGCGATTTCCACGTACCTGGAAGTAATTCTGCAGGCCACCGTACTCCTGGCCAGCTTTCGACTCATCTTAGGTCACGAAGCTCCAGCGAGACCGCTCCTTGCTCAACAAAAAACGCTCTTGTTCCGACCGAGTCGGCTGCTATTCACGCGCCTGACTCAATGGTGCTAGTTCCTGAGCCAGGGGCAAGAAATTTACCACCTTCATCTCACGCCAGCACAATTGATCGAGGCATAGCGTTGGCAGCGAGTCCCAGCTGCTCGCCTCGTAGCCACGGGTCGCCGATTAACCTAGATAGTGGAATAACAAGTGGCGTCGAGTCACCGGCATCTCAGGCTGACACGAGCGGTTTTAATGCAGGCACCGCGACTCCTTCGAAGGTGTCGCCAGGTAGGACCACTCACAGGCACCATCCTTCTTCGGCTGTGTCCTCTGGTCTGAGCTTGGACACTGCAACTCCGTTGTATTTAACCAAGGAAAAGCATACCAATGACGCCAGCTCCAAACGGAACAGAAAGAAGCACCACCGACGTAAACATTAGCTTGATCATGATTGCAAATCAATGGAACCACGTTTTTGCACTCTATAAGCTTGAGTTGATAAGATGACCTTGAAAGACGTTTGCTCTTAAGTAGAGCACGCTGATGTTTTGTACCGTTTTAGATTGGACTTTACCCTACAATGCTGATAAGCGGTTCGTATCGGACTATCATTTACGACGTTTCCATGAAGCATGTTTCATGGTTCACAGCAGCCGACAGACTTTCTTCGTATGTGTTTCAAGCTGAAAAAACGCGTACCTGTGCTTATCAAGCACACGTATGTATGTATGTATGTATGTATGTATGTATGTATGTATGTATGTATGTATGTATGTATGATGTATGTCTGTATGTATGTAGTATGTATGTATGTATGTATGTAGGTGGGGGTGGGGGTGGGTGGTTGGGTGGGTGGGTAGGTGGGTAGTAGTATGTATGTAGGTACGTATGTATGTATGTATGTATGTAGTAGGTATGTAGGTATGTATGTAGTAGGATGTAGGTAGTAGTACGTACGTATGTATGTATGTAGTATGTATGTAGGTAGTAGGTACGTAGGTACGTAGTAGTAGGTAGTAGTAGGTATGTAGGTAGTACGTAGGTATGTAGTATGTAGTAGTATATGTATGTATGTATGTGTATGTATGTATGTTGTATGTATGTAGTATGTAGTAGTATGTATGTATGTATGTCGTATGTATGTAGGTACGTATGTACGTATGTATGTTTGTGCACTCAGTATCAAACTCATTGTGGTTACCCTGTTTATCAAAAGCTTCCAGATGATGTGATTGTAGGCGCTCACGAAGATGCTGCTTAGGTGCCATGCTTGGTTTGCGCACAATGTTTTGCTCATCTGATCCCAGAAGTAAGCCCAAATTGTGGTACCCAAATCTGCTGGCTACCGGCGCTGCTACTTTCGGGGACGTGAACTCCATAGGAGTCCCGGTCCGGAGCTCGCTTTCGGTGAACACAGTTCCTGGTGTCCTAATTTGGAGCGCCGGAATCTTGTCGGATTCATTGGAACTTTTTTCTTGCAATGTATCATACTGAAGGTTGGACATGCCGCTGTTTCTGAAGCTCTCCGGGCTTCCAGTATAGAACGACGTGAATGTCGACATACTCGACATTCTACACCCTGCGCTGTATTCCCATAAATGTCGACACTGTGATCAATGTGCAACACTTTACCACATGGTATGGGCTTGAGCAAACTCACCACAGCCAACACCCATAACACACCCCACCACACGGCAATGGGAGGCAGTGCTGGCCAGTTCCGACTCGACGGACCAGCTCAACCTGGTCAATCGAGCGAGAAGGGCAGCTAAGGCCGCTGGACTCCTGGACTGAGGGGACCACCCTCTGCAGAGCGGAGGAGCTACCTACGCTCGCGTGCTCTTTTTATTAAAGTTTATTCTCTCTCTCTCTCTCGACATACTCGAAGATGAACTTGCGTTGCGGCATCTGCTTGCTCGGTTGGGCGGCATGAGCATGCTCGTTGAAAATGTCGATATTCTTGTCTGGGTTGGGGACCAGCGTCCCCTTTGCGTCCTCTTCTGTTGCTCAATAAATACGTGCTACGTAAAAGTATTTTTCCAACAGTGAAAGATGCTGGCGAATACACGCAAAGTTGCCGCGCGACTGGACGCTCGAGGCACTTTGCGTGCATTCGCGGGCGTCTTTCACGCTTGGAAAAATACTTTTACGTAGCACGTATTGAGCAACAGAAAGCTGTATCGGGAGTTTCTCATGTCGCTCTACAATTTTCTCATTGACAGTTTTCATTCAAATATAACATTTGAGAATTGGAATAATTAATTAGGACTGTAATTAGGCGGAATGCAAAAAATAATTTGAGTATCTCCAAGCGACGGCAAACATTACCTTGGTTCTGTCCAGGTACGTCCAGAATTATCTCTAACAAGAATGGGGATTCAAACACCTTGTGGTGTATACTGTGAACCCACGACCGGTGAAACCGTGATTACGTGCAGCAGTACTTTGCGTCTCTGTTTGGAGAGCATAATTAGCTGCAAGGAGAACTATCCCTGGACATCAAGAATGGGGAATGAAAAAGCTTGCATTTATAGAAAAAAAAATGTATACTAGGCACAAATGGAATTTGACATGACCAGGAAGCTGATTAAGGAAGAGCAAACTGACGGAACTCTTTTGGCCAGCATCGTCAGTGCTTGTTCAATGGTTGCAGGTGTATATCAACATGAAGAATTTCTAGAAAGTCTTTGTTGAGTTACCTGTATGACTCGACCAATATCCGTGCTGGTGGAATGATGGCTCAGGCTCTTTCCAGTCTTGACACAGTCCTCTGTAGACTTGATACCTCACCCAAATACATCTGCGTCCGCTTCTTTGTGGTGTAAAAGCCTTGCAAATTCGGCTCCAGCCCCTTCCTGTCAGTGTAGATGGAGGTTCCTGTGATGAGGACCAAGGTGTGCTTGGTGCAGATTCTGTTAGGGCAGAACAGTAACACATCAGATACAGCACAGATTAGCCAAACTCATGTGCTTTCTTTTATGTCTGAACCAATTATGCTGAACCGTAAATGTGAAAAAAAAACATTCATGTCATCAGAGTCGCGTACCTCAGGACGTTCATTAAAGTTTTACATCCATCCATCCATCTGCCACAAAAAAATGACAAGCATCTCAAGACTAGCGAGCCAATACAGTATATATCAAGCATATTTATTTCTGAACCTGGTGTTGTTTACCTTGTAGTAGCAGCCAAAATCCACACAATGGCCTTGTTGTAGCAGGAAGTAGCTCGTCTTTAGTGTGTGGAGTGTGTTGCTTTACACTGGTGCCATCGTCTGTACTGCATGTCTGGAACAGAAATTTTGACTGCGTCAGAAATTGAAAAAAGCACAATTTTGCAATATGAAATGCAAGAAGGTGTTGCATATATATCGTAATGGTTTTAGACTGCAGAACGCATGCAAATGTACACTGTTTGTTCTTGGGTACTTAAGCAACATGTTAATTAAATGGATATTGCTACTGTCTATAAAATTGGCGCCTGCCTAACTCCAATGCATGTAAACAGCTTAAGTATTATTAGGATCACAAATGAGAGCATTTGTGCGCGCATTTATATACAGCTGGTTCCCCAAGCAAATGCATGACAGACATGAAGCTATTAGAACTGCTGCATTCTTTTAAGTGATGCTTTCTTTTTCTGCTCGAACGTGATGCACCGCTTCATTACTGCAAAAATAAATGCCCCAAGGTAAATCAAACTGAACAGCAAGAACACTTGGAACCAACAAGTACGAAATATGGGTGAATGATTATGCGTAAAACTATTTAATACATTAAATTCAGTACTTTCACTTCATTCAATTTACCAAAGGGAAATCCAGTTTGTGGACAAAATAAGTTGCCCGCGGACTCGAAAAAAAAAAAAAAATTTGCCGCACGACTGGCCGCTCGAGGCACTTTGCGTGTATTCGCGAGCTTCTTTCACACTCGGAAAAACACATTTATGTAGCACGTATTGAGCAACAGAAAGCTGTATCGGGAGTTTTTCATGTTGCTGTACAACTTTCTCATTGACACTTTGATAATTAGGACAGTTCTTCTCGAGTTTGATAATTAATTACAAATAATTATTTAAATCTCAGTAACGAAAAAATTACTGGTGGCGACTCCACTGTGCTGGAAACAATACGCACAAGGGTGGCTTCGCCTAACGCCGTACCTCTTTTTTTAAATCGTGCTGCGTGATAGCGGGGACACCCTGTATATATGTTGATAAGGCTACTCAGTCGCCTACGGCCACGGCTACAACGAGATGAAAATGTGACGTGCGTTCCGATATCGCTCTTTTTTTTCGTGATTGTGTTTGCATAACGACGGCTTCGCAACTAAAGATTTATGTCGGAAACAGCCACGGAGGGTCCCACTGCCCATATGTAATGCAGGATCTATTTCGGTAACTTGTCTACCGCCTGTAAGTTAACGAGACGAATATTACATAACGATTTAAGAAGCAGAGATGTTAAACGACTTACCGGTATTGCCATCCTCCGTCGCAGCAGAATCCGGCTCCCGTTTCGATGCAGACTTGTTCCGCATGGCTCACGACCTAAACCTAGCTTTCGGGCTTACATCTCCGCTCGCAAACCCGTCACTTCACCCCAAGTTAGATAACGCGAGGTGCCGAAGCGCAATAAACTGGTTTTAGCACAAAATAAGCAACCAGCATAAGTGTACGAACCAATGAATCCGTGCTTGCTGTGTACGCGAAAATACCGGTAAAAATTTTAAATCCGGGCCAGAGGTCACGTGAGAGATCGATGACGCTGAACGTTATTTTGCGTTTATAATGGCAAAAAAAGAACAGAGTTAGTACTCAATAGTGCAATCTCTAATTAAGAATAATAATTTTGCACTCTTTGTCACGTAATAAAAACGCTTCGACAAGCGCGGGAGAAAGTTTGTAGGTTAAAATTGCGCTTATTACGGCGCCTCTAGCGGGAGCTACTGAACTCACGCAGGCATATCTGAGGGGATGTACTATATGCTTGTTTTATTAGCAGCGATTGTTTCGCCCTCTGTGACCATTTGGTGGAACTCGCGAGTGTGCGGGGCCTGCCTTGTGCACATCGCAGATCGCTTTGAGGATGAGGCCCGCGCGGGTGCACACTTTTCCACGTCGCAGATCGCTGTCGAGATACGGCGCCGGCACGGCCGCGCCATAAGCAGCAGCCGCCTAAGTAGAAGCCCCCCCTTCCTCGCGCGCGACAGAAGAAGGCGCGCTTCCGCCCGGCTTCCTCCCTCGCGCGCGCGAGATTAAGCCACGGTCGTTGGCTGACCCTCGCAAGCTTCAACTCACACATACAGCGTACGACGCGCGAGGACGATGTTATCGCGTTTGGACTTCACGGTGGCGGCGACGACGACGGCGGCGGTGGTGACGGCGACGGCAGAAATGCGCTTGGAGTCTCCATTTAAGTGCTATCGCAATAAAAATATGTTGGACTAGCCGAGTGGGGCGGGATCTCACCTGTGAATTCTCTGGGCCGAAATAAAGTTATCTCACTCACTCACTCACTCACTCACCCACCCATATACCACATATTTCTTATTCTCACATGAAAATGTACGTATTGTACGTCTTCTCATATTATAATATGTAATAATATGATATTATTGAATTTGTGACATGTGCATGAGATCTTGACATGTGCATGAGCATGAGGGAAGGACTCAAGCAGGCAGTAAAAGCAAGCATAAAAGTCAAGCGTGTGACATATAGCGCTGCACCCATGCCCATCTTGCTTAGTAAACGGAACTCTGTGTATTAAAAAATATTTCGGCGGCCCCTTGAAGTCCCGTTTGACAAGAATTTACTTAGTAATGACAAGTAAATCATGAGATATATAACAGTGGATTCGTGAGCCTGTGATAACGCGAAACACTCTCCTAAGTTACTTTACTGCGGAGATGCCACACAATGTTCGAAAAAAAAGCACCCCCAGGTTTGACGAGACATTGGACGTGTTGCCATGTGCCAGTGCTGTATTACGTGGTTCTGCACTCATTTTGAACTGGTTCATCTACTTGCAACAAATATTTCATATAATTTATGGCAGAAGCACATCGTCTACAACGCAACATTCAGAATTTAATTATGAAGACTAGCTAGAGATGGCTGTAATGTTATTAATGCGGACTAGAATTTCTTTCTGTGAACTAGGATTCGTGTTTTGAGAATACATAAACAAGACCCACAAAAGCACAAGACTTATAAAAACGAAAGTGTTATATACGCCCTACCGTTGCCCATATTGTGCTTAACAGATAAGTCCCCAAAGCAGCACCCGCCGTGGTTGCTCAGTGGCTATGGTGTTGGGCTGCTGAGCACGAGGTCGCGGGATCGAATCCCGGCCACGGCGGCCGCATTTCGATGGGGGCGAAATGCGAAAACACCCGTGTACTTAGATTTAGGTGCACGTTAAAGAACCCCAGGTGGTCCAAATTTCCGGAGTCCCCCACTACGGCGTGCCTCATAATAAGAACTGGTTTTGGCACGTAAAACCCCATAATTTAATTTCCCCAAAGCAGCCTTGGGCTCGCTGAGCCCTTGGGACGATAGCATCTGGTAACGTCGACTGCTGTTATTTGGACTTATGCGACGGAATAGTTCATGTGCTTGCCTCTATCGAGACAGTTAAGGCGTTTGCGTCAGAGGCACATGTCACGCGCTCGACCCGTAAAAAATGTGAACGCGAAACAAAGTTCCTTACAGCGCAGACATCACTGGAAAGCCCCACTCGTTAGTCGTTGCACTCCAGTCAAGCATCACACAATGGCTACCATACAAAGAAAACTTTTCAAATACAAACGCAAGTGAGACACAGGTGAAGCTGCCGTCGTCGTAGAGCACCACATGAGTGCGTTCTGGGCAACCACACGCGCTGGACGCTAGACAGGCGGCACAAAGAACCCGGACCATTTGGTACAGTAACTGAATCGAAGAAAAGAAAAATGGCCAACGATTACGATACTCTAATGCGAAATTTGAACGAAGCTGTATACGTGTTTTCATTTCACGATATATTGCGCGGCTGAAATTGAGACCGAAATCACCACACCGACTGGCAGTGACCCAGTGCCGTCATCGCCTTCGCAGAGGGAGGAGCTGTATGGGAACGCCGGCATGATGAGCAGCATCGCAGCTAGCTGAGGAAGACAAAGATGACGAACGCGCGAGCACTGGAACGAGTGCGTTCACGCAGTTACGCTGATGAGCCAGCTGTGGCAGTATAAGACAACGACGAACGCACGAGCAGTGGCACGAGCGCGTTCACGCGGTTACGCCAAGGCACGTCGACGCTCAACCCAGGAACGGGCGCCTAAGAGCTGCGCTCTAAAAACAGAAAAAGATTTACGAATACGTTGAATTTCACACTGCCACAGCGTTTGAAGTGACAGCCACATAGAACGCCGTTGATCTGTATCTATATATTTATTGTACTGCGCCCCCCCCCCCCCCCCTTGTACAATGCCCCACAGGAGCTCTGTAATCTACTTATAAACAAAATAAATGATTACTTCGCATTTCCGGCATGGCGTCGCCTGGTTTCGTGCATTCGTTTTAGGATTCCATACAACGGCACTATTCTTCTATGTGAGAAAGGTTCAAACGAATGCCTTACAATTTGAAGATCTGCTTTGACATGAGCTTCGTTATCGCGAGGCGTGGTGTAGATGAACCGACGCAGCGTAATGCGATTACCTAGAAAGTATTTTTCATGTGGTGGGTGCATTAAATAGTCTATAAAACCATTTGTGGTGGGTATTTTGTGTGCTTAATTCTTTTTGTAATTTTTGTTGAGTCAACGGCACAGTGACAATTTCTTCTACGGCACTTACACTGAAAGCTCGATTAATCGATTTTGGTGAATCTGAGTTCACGAGCGCATCGAGAAATACCTAAGATAATAAAGCAGCCTGACCACCATGTGTCTTGCATTTACTGCCGCAGGCCGGCTTCATCGTGTGCGCTTGGATTGAGGAGACAGAAAGGAAGGCCCCCTGGGGACAAAGCAGCTGCATGAGCGTGAGCGAAATTTAAATACCTTGTGTATCATGCGATATTGCCCACTCACACACGCGCCAACACACACACACACACACACACACACACACACACACACACACACACACACACACACACACACACACACACACACACACACACACACACACACACACACACACACACACACACACACACACACACACACACGTACCCCCGCACGCCCACGCATATGCACACTGACGCACGCACGCATGTAGAGAGAGAAATGACCTGATTACGAGGTGTAACCATGCGCATTGTCGCATTATCATGTACACGTGCGCACTTGATGCTCCTAGTGCGCATGTCATATTTGTATCAACGCTTACTTAAGCAGGGCCTTATCTCAGAATAAACACTTTGTTCCCTGCATCACGCCCGTCTACAGGGAACTAGTGTGAGTGGGCGATATTGCCCACTCACACACGCGCCAACACAGACAGACAGACACACACACACACACACACACACACACACACACACACACACACACACACACACACACACACACACACACACACACACACACACACACACACACACACACACACACACACACACGTGCAGACTGATTGGACAATCAGAGGACACATTTTCAGTTTATGAAACAGTATGTAAATAAGCTCAAGCAAAAAGGAAAAAAAAGAAGAAAAGAGGTGCGCATCACTTGACCTCACGTTATAAGAGTACGTTGTCATTCGTGGGTTTTTGAATCGACGCCACGACTTAGTTTGTCTCGTCGCAATCAAACACTCCATATAAACACTCGTTGTGCAGTGCGCTTGTTATCGTGTCATGTTCATTGCATTTCTTGCCACTAGACTCGTGTTTAGAAAACAGTTTCCTGGTTAACTTGGAGATACCATGCAAAATACCCACTACAAATGGTTTTATAGACTAATGCACCCACCACTAAATTTCTGCCTCCGGTGCATCATTCGACGCACGTGAGAGAGCGCAAGAATTCACAGATAAAACAAAAGAACGTTCTCTAAATTAAGACTCTCCTGCATGAAAATTCAGTATCCGTAAGCAGATACAATCACATGACCCATAACAAACACTGATTTAAACCATCACGTTCCGCTACTAATAATATTTCGGCACCACACGCTGCGTCCGTAGAAAAATGTTAAGTCAAGATTACGATGAATAAAATTAAACAAAGCATCGCGATCTCTGCCTTCAAGTGCTGAGCCCGAATTTCATTCTTGTCGTGCGTGTGAGGGAGGGAGGGAGAACAGCGAGCCTCGCAGCCGACCTTGGAAGCAAGACAGAACATTTTCGTTCACTCTTCAGCGTCCAGCATGACTAAACAGCATCGCATAGCTTCTTGTTCTCGCGTCGTTGTTCCTACTTCCGGCCACGCCTGCCACCTTTGTGCCGTGGTCCCTTGCTTGACCCTTTGCTTCCAGACGCCATTGAAAGTTCTTGCGTTTCCTGGCTGTCACTCATCTCCGAATCCTCAATACAGGCTATCGAGGTCCGCCGCCCTGACGCCGCGTGCTTGTGCGTAGTTGCCACACTGTGATGTCGGCGCCGTGGTGCTGGTGCTGAGGAAGCCCGTGGTTCGTTGGCCACACGGGGCAGCAGTTGGGAGGGGTACGGCGGCCTCGGTCCGGCAAACGGGACGAAGGAAGTTGGTTGCTGCAGTATGTACGGTAGCGCCATGTTTGGCGCTGGAGGAGCCTGAAGTGATGGGTCCGGTACCGCTACCTGTGGTACATGTAAGAATAAATGCAGAAGTGGGGACGACGGTATTCTTTATGAGAACAGTGAAGGTAGAGAATCTAGGAGGAGGTCGGTTGACTGATATATAAATAGGAGAGAACAGATGAATCGTTGGGGAGCGAAAAGCAAAAAAACGACCGTGTACCATCCGTGCACTGCAGGTGCACGTGAACGAGCCGTAGGTGGTAAAACTTAACCCGGAGTCCCCACTACGGCATGCCTCATAATCAGAACGTGGCTTGGGCACCTAAAATCCTAGAATTTAATTCATTGCTCTCTTTACGAAAAGCAGCCACAGGCTCTAAACACGTGAATCAGATATAGTCAGATTAACATAATAAGATAGAGGAGTACTGAAGAATGTTTATTATAATGCAATCTCACTTATTAAGCTTAACATCTTTTCAAGCACTGCGTGAGCCTTCTTCAATCTAAAACTGTTTTCTTCCCGCGGCAAGCGAGTAAAACCCGACTTTCGTCTGACATTATTACATCCTAAATCCCCACGAAAACCCTAGAAGTGTGAGAAGCCGCAATATTTCAGTCGGAACGTTTAATTAGGGGAGCATCTGGGCTTTAAAGGTTGCTAGGTTCATGGGCACAACCATTGTAAAACTGCGTATTAACTTTCGGCAGCGTTAACCGGGGCTTTGCATAAATGCACATTCGAGAACAGGTCCGGTAATTTTATGCAGCTTCAGAGCTTTATTAGCTCTAGGGCTTCTACAGAGGACCAACTACACTCTCACGTTGTAGCGACACGGCATTCGCGCCGCGTGTGCCATGTCATTAGAGAAGACTCTTTCACTACAGAACCCGGAAGAATATTCTAGAACTTTCGGACACAGTATTCGCTGAGCGAGCGACGAACTGATATCAGTGACGGTTTTACGAAAAACGGTCACCGTGAAAAAAAAAAAAAAGCAAAACTATGTAAGCGTGATAATGCGTTCGCGTGACGGCAGGTTCTACCAGGTTGGTGGTGCTCTCAGGCATTACGACTGAGACAGAAAGATATAAGAGCGAAGAAAGGCAGGGAAGTTAGTCATTGATGGATCTGGTTTTTGGTATCCCCTACAAAGAGGAATAAAATAAGAAATAAAAGAAAAACGATAAGGAAAAGAGAAAGCAATTGGTATTTAACACACGGGAATGTCAAAGTGTGTCCTTGATGTTGGAGTTGAAGCTCATCGTTCAATGGACGCGTACACAGAGTACACAGAGATTTGCTGCCTCTGTGCGTGCACTGTCACATCATCATCGGCCGCAAAGACGGTGGATTCATCAGTGGCTTCACTTACTATGAATTTTTACTAGAACTGGAACGAAAGTATTGAATACTGTCAGCAATTTTAAGGTTATTGTTGTATGCCTCATTGTCAACGCACACGCGCGCACTTGGGACCACTTCATTACTGTACAGGCTCCGACGGTACCTGCGGTGCAGTTACGGCTGCACTTTCTGGCACCGTGGCTCGTACTGGCGTGGCAGCAGCAGTCGTCGCATCATCGGGCACCGGCAAACCCCATCGTCTCAGAAGGTCATCACGGAAGTTCTTTAGCATGAGTGACGTCATCAGGGAAACGATGTCGTGAACGGTGATCGGGGCGGGATTGGCTGGCGCAGGTGGCTGTGGCGGCGCCGAGCTCGTGGAGGGCGGATACGGGTTGATGATAATCGGCTCATTAGGTCCTACGTGGAATGATTAACGAATACACTCTACAATCAGAGCGCCGACGAAGGTCACGGATATCAAGTACGGCATCTCTATAAGGTCCGTCATCGCTTTGCGCACTCACGTGTTTCTCGATGCAAGTGTTTCTATACGTTTTACTCCATAAGAAAAGCGACGCGAGAAGTTCCTAGTCAGAGCGCACTGAAATATGTATTCAAGAAGAATGGGACGTGAATTTAAGGGAAATTATATGCCAGTATTATGCGAACCGCTGCAAAAAAAAAAAAGTTTCAGAAAGCGTTCTGGATCACGGAAGCCGCAAGCCGCCGCTATTGGAATGCGGCTGCTGCGGCAACAGCTGAATCTGTAAGCCTTTGCTTGTAGCACTTGAACTACGCAGCTGCCACGGCGGGTCGTTTTGAAGAACTATTACAGGTTTACCACAGAAAATTTCTGTCGGGAGTAGTCATTTTCATAAAAGCGCAGAGTTCTTCCCTTCAGGTGTCTGGCGCGTATTTTAGCGAACGGAAAGGAAATTTACGCTGTCAAGAATTGCAGGTAACCGGGCAAGCATTTATGCACAACTCACATACCGACACCCTAAAACGACAGTAACCTGCAAGCTCGCCTATTACGTGCAGACTACTTCAGCTCATAGTTGATAGTGTCTGTAACAATAGAGTACAAACTCAATCGTAGATGAGATTACAAGAATGAGACCAAGCGTGCCTATCCCGACCAGACGTACTGCCCACATTGCACAAAGAGTGTCTAGAAAGAAAGAAAGAAAGAAAGAAAGCCCACATTGCACAAAGAGTGTCTAGAAAGAAAGAAAGAAAGAAAGAAAGAAAGAAGAAGGAAAGAAAGAAAGAAAGAAAGAAAGAAAGAAAGAAAGAAAGAAAGAAAGAAAGAAAGAAAGAAAGAAAGAAAGAAAGAAAGAAAGAAATGTCCATCACTCTGCTTTTTGACACAAGTCTGCCAAGACAGCAGCTATTACATTTCTGGGGAAGATACGAGTAACCGACAGTCAAATCTTGCGCCACTCGAGCTTCTTGACTCATTTTTATTGCAAGAAGCTTCGAATAATGGCGCTGTCATTGCAAATAATGAGCTTTCACTTCAGCCATACTTGCGTTGGCGATGTTGCCGGAACCACCGGCACCACCATCGTAGCCTGGCATGGGGTAGGGAACCGGGATGGGCACCACCGAGGAAATGATGGTCCCCGAACCGGCGCTGTGAATGCTGCTCACGCTCGGTCCCTTGCAGGGGCAAGGCGAAGGCTCGCACGAACACGGCTTTTGACAGTTACAGGCAGGGTGGCAGCTGCAGGACCCGAAGCCCAGGTTGCGCGTGGACTGAGGCGCCGTGCTCATGCCGTAGTAATCCGGGATGCGAGACTGGCCAGCCGGACCGACACCGGATGAACCCAGTGGAGCGTACAACTGCTGCGCTTGCGCCAGTGCAGGGAGTCCTACGAGGAAGTAGGGTGGAATGCCCCAAAGAAACAATCGACATGTACGCTGTTCCAACATCAAAACACGGACAATTTCGAAATTACGGAAATGGTTTGTTTTGATTTCAGGTTCACCTGCATTGCTAACAGCGGGTTAATTCATACCACAAAACGTACACTTGGACTACGCTTGCCTCTGTTTATACACTTGCCTGATGTTTATAAATGGTCTACAGCGCTATTGCACGTCAAACATTTACGTCATTAGTCGTAAAAGGCGCGTGTTACTGTTCGTTGCAGTCCGCGATCAAAATTTTGAGCACTGTACCACTAATACAAACTAATTTCTTTGAGCGTTAGAGAATGCGCATTCGTCTTTTTTTTTCCCACGGTAGCGTTCTGCTTGTGTAGAAAAATTCAGAAGTGTTAAGAATTCCTTCAGCGTCACTTCGCCGCGATAGTGCGCTCTCTTGTTCGAGGCCGGGTTGCGTCACACTGCGATCAAGAATTCAGTGTTTACAGATAAAAAAGAACGAAAAAAAAACGGTCTGTAGAACTGATAATGAGGCACCAATTTCAATCGTTAAATAGAGCTCACTTGGCTGATTCCCTGGAAGGGCTGCGGCCGGTCCGTGTCCCTCGTCTGCCAGCTGACGACGTAGGATCTCCCTCAATATATCGGCACTAGCTGAGCGGTTTTTGGAAGCGTGATGCGTGCCCTTCGCCATAGTAACTACATGATCGTAGTCATCGTGAGGGTCATCTTTGTGGTTATCTTTGTCGGCAACCCTTTCACCATCGTGGATGATATCCTTGGGGACATCCACCTCGCCATCCTTATTGGAATGATTGGGGGAATCCACCTGGACATTCTTTTGACCTTTAAGGACATCCTTGTGAACATCCTTCTGGGAATCCTTTGGAGCGTCTTTCGGGGCATCCTTATGGGAACTCTTTGTAGCGCCGTTCTTGGCATTCTTTTGGGAATGCTTTGGAGCATCCTTCGGGGAATTCTTGGGGGAATCCTTTGGAGCGTCCTTCGGGGCATCCTTATGGGAACTCTTTGAAGCGCCGTTCTTGGAATTCTTTGGAGCTTTCTTCGGGCTATTCTTTTGAGAATCTTTAGGGTCAGCCTTTTGGTTGTCCTTGTCAGGTTCCTTTTGGGGCTCCTTGCTAGTCTCTTTACTGCTTTGGTTGTTGTCCTCCTTCTTTTTCTCGCCGGGAGAGCAGTCATCCTTTCCCGTGCCCTGGTGCTGGCCCAAGAATATGCACATGTTTTCATGTTTTTGTAGTAGGTCCAAGTGCGCAGTTCGAGCGATAGGCGAGTCGCAACACGCTTTCTCGAATTTTAACATGTGGTAATTTTCTATAGATTACACATTATTTCACCGCGTCGTCAGGGTACGCATTACAGCTGCCATTACAGCGTTACTGATTAAAGGTAAGATCATCACCTACGCCACCACTTAGTGTTTTTGAAAACCACACCGCGCAGAGAGGCACCACGGCTGGCGCTCATAATTAAAAAAAATACACAATTGCTCTTTGTACTGACAAAAGACAAAACGCCATAGTCGTTTAACAAAGATTTGCTGCCAGATGCATTCGCCATGGAGCGGGGGGGGGGGGGGGGGGGAGGGGTTGAAACCCTGCGGCAAGCAGTGTTTTCTAGGTGTTTTCAGATGGTAAGCGCCACATTCACAGGTGACAGGTAGGAGCGCCGAAGACAAGTGGTGCCATTTTTGCGCACACCTGGCTGTAATGTCATGCTCTATATGCTCTTGATAATGCTATCCCAGACCTGCTTGCAATCACATTGTCTTATATATTGGCAAAAGTATCATGCTGCACCTTCAATTATTTAATTACACAAGGTAACATACGAGCACTGCCACAATGCATGTTGTACGGACGCACGCATTAAGCACTACACTGCAAAAAAAATTACACCATCTTCCCGTAGGGGAACCCTGAGTAGTATGCAAAGCAGCCATGGGGTCCCGACTCAAGTTCCCATCAGTTTTCAGTTCGTCGTTTCCGTTAGGTTGAGGTACGTAGCTACCGTTATATTTACCGTGCGTTGCGGGAGGAGAATGAGAGGAGCGGAGCGCACAGACGCGTCATTATACCGCGAGCTACAGTGGCGCCCCCCAGCGGAGTATGCAGCGCCTACCGTCGCGCCTTTAACCTAAGCTGCTTCGCATTATCGCGCGGGGAGCCGCAGGTGTTGCCATTCGTTGCGCAATCCGGAGAGGAGAGGAGCGTCGGAGATGAGAGAAGGAATGCCGAGAGGAGAGGAGAGGAGACAAGGAGAGGAGAGGAGGATGCGCATGCACAGTGCGGGTGTGGACGCCACACGGCGGATGGATGGACGGAGGGAGGGAGGGAGGGGGTGACATAGCCCCGACCATAAGCTGCTTCGCATCTAAAGGAAAAGGACGATGGCGCTGCTGTTTGGAATGTACCTTCAATCGCTTGGGCGAGAAGCGAATGAGTTTTTTTTAAATAGTGATTTGTTTATCGACACAGTGCTGTTTCCTTTTTTGCATTGTATATAGGCAGCTGCTCCAGTTCAGATAACGACTTGGGGAACTAGACTGGACTGGCACGGATAAAAATGTTATCAGGAAAGCACGACGCGGGGTTTCAGAGGCCAAATGAAGACAAATGTAAAATAAAGTAATTGTTTTTTAAGTTTATTTCTTAATTTCTTAAGAAACTGCACAGGCGAATTTCCCCGACAACGGAAGTATAACACGTATGAAAGGAAATAGAATGGAAAATTGAGATACAGTCGAACCCGGATATATCGAACCTACATATAACGAATTATTGTGTATAACGAACTACAGTAAAATCCGCTCGAAAATTTTTGTATGAAATTTATATTTTATATATCGAATTACCTATACGTATATCGAATGTTTTCTGTGATCTCCTTCAGATTCGATATATCCGGGTTTAACTGTAGTTCGTTTACAATAAGCATGTTATTAAGTGGCGCTCATTTGATGAAGCACAGCTGGGCCTGTGTCTCTCTCTTCGTTCTTGTGTTTCGTCAAGTTAGCTCTACTTAAGAGGAAGCTCTAGTCCGGGGGTTCCTATCTGAATACATGGGAATGGAGAAATCGTTTTTCTCAGCAACCACTGCACCAAATTTCATTAGATTTATTGCATTTAAAAGATAAAGCTGAAATCTGCTCACTGTTGGTTGCGCGTTTTCGACTTAGGTCGTCAGTTTTTTAATAAATATCGGCAAGAATCGCATATTTTCGGAGAATGAAACTATCATGCTTACACCTCTGTAACTGAGCGATGAAAAATGATATAGAACTTATGTAAATTGCACCTCATAGTACATCTAAAGTGGCCAAATCGATATGTTATAAATGGCTCTAAATTGAGCCGCTAATATGTGAGTAGAACTTTTGCAAAAGCCTTTCAAGCTATATGTAGCAAATTCATGTAAGGTATAAATTGACACATCAAATCTGTCCGCTTTGGATGCTCTGCGGCATGCAGTTTAGACAACTGCGATATCTGTTCTTGGTGCAGAGCAAATAATTTGTAAACTTCGTACTTCTATTCTTTTTTCAAACTTACAATTTTTCGAAAATTCGTTATAAAAATTTCGGACGCTAAATTGAAATCCCGCTTACAACAGTCGCTAGAATTTCACTTTCCCTTTCAAGTGCATCAAGTTTCATAAAAATCGGCCCAGTAGTAACACCAGAAAAGGGATTCTGCGTACTACATGTATTTGAAAATCATTCACCGAAAAAACCTGGAAGAAGAAACATTCGTGGGAAATCTCTGGAAAAAGAGGTTTTGTACATGTTTCTCAATCTTTCCCAAAAAGGTGAGTTCGGAGTTGGGCCGGAGCTAAAGATTCCTCTTGCTTAATGAAAGAAAATATTAGGCAGCGACGTTGTGACGGTACTTTAAAAACTCTGCAAAAGAATTCCGCCGCATTGCAGATTCATGATTAGCCGGGAGTAGTTACCTGCTTTCACTGATGCAAAAAAATGAAGCTAAAACATGAAAATGCCGTCAACTCGATGACGTCAGCGTGACGTGTTCGGCTGGGAGCGTTGGGAGAAAAACTTTAAGAAATTAATGTTCGGCATTATTACTTACAACTAATAATTAAGCTACATATTTCCTGTATAGAACCGACAATATAGTTTTTAGAGAGTAATTAAGCTTCCAGCTTGACTTAGTATTGATTTAATATCTCCGCGGTGGATGAATCCATAATTGAAATTGTTGGAAACTAGAAAGCTGTCGACCACTATCTATGTTATGAAATTACCCTATTACGAAAATCTTATAGTAGTAGCCGGATTCTTCTTATGGGAAAGCTTTATTGATGCGAGTTTGATGCCAGTCTCTTTTCGCTACTACCGTGGGCGGCATAAGGAACGGCTGTCTACAAATAATGGCTCATTTCGACTTGGGCCTAATGCGTGAGTTTTGTGGCCCACCATATACGTATTGGTATAGCTATTATATGCTAGTTACATAGTTATATGTTAGTTATACATGCCCGGTACTGATATTTAGTGTTAACCTCTACAAGGCATATATTGTAAACAATATATAAATATATATATTTTTGAGCATTTTATATTGCGTTTTAATAAGGCAGTTATGAGCGCTCTGTCCACAAGCGCAACTTCCGATCAATGGATCTGCGTTATCTAAAGGCGCCCCTCATGCTATACGTACCCGTCTATTTTACAAGTTGCGCTAATTTACGCACCATAAATGTTTGCTATATATAGTCTAGGCAAATTTCAACAGACCTTCAGCAAAATACAGATGCCCTATATCGAGGTGTACTGAGCAATCACGTAAATAGTATATATATATATATGAACGAGAAGAAAGGCAACCGAGGGGCCCGATTTTTATTAATCATGCCAGCTGGAGGGAAATGCGCGTTTGAAAGCACAAAATGGGCTGCACAAGAAAAAGCATTCACCTGTCGGTTTGTTACAGCAGGGTGTTATAAATATGGGAGTTATAGTTACCTCTCTTCACAGAAGACCTTACGTTATCTCACAAGAAAAACACCGTGTTGCGAATATGAGCCTTTAAGTGCTGCTACCTTATTGTCAATATTGTTAGCGTACCGGCTTCCTTGGGCTCATATTTGGATTCAGGAATGCCACTATTGCCCTTGCCACAGTCGAAGTAATATGGAACCTCAACACTGCAAAGAATTGAAAAAAAAAACAACAAACAAATGTGCAACGGCAAATACATTGTGAATGTCCGTGCACCAGTGGAGCCGGTTAGTATGAACATGATCGCAATAGCTTAGAAGGTCATGCAAACAGTAACAGCGTGTTAAAGACCGAAACAGCTTATCCAAGCATTGAAGGTCTAAAAAAAAACGTGCTGGTAGCGTGTCAACTATAAATGTTTTGTTTTCGATATATCTGCGGTTCCTCTACAAACGCGAAGTATGTATTGTGGAAAATAGGTGCTGCATGACAGTCAACAAAGCTCCCGTGCTTCACTTATTTTCAGCACTGGCGGTATGCCTCACAGAAAAAGAGAACGACAGATTTGACCGATTCTGATGATCCCATATATTTGTTGCATGACTCGCTTCTTCAAAATAATAAGTGGGACAAGTATTCCGTCATTCATCATATTCATTTCTCAGAATTTGAAACATAAAATTACGAAGGCCAAACTACGTCCACTGTACTGGAAAACAATGAGATATATAAATATTATCAACGAAAATTCGGAAATGAGGAGCGAGGATTCTACGTACGCCAACAGCGAAGCGTGGTGCTCTTCTTCTTTCTTTTTGTCGCAGGTTCTCGTACGCAACATACACAACATTTTCTAGTTTTTTTTTTTACATGAAACAACGTGGATAAAGATGACGAAGAGTTGCAGCGTCCGATAGCGCATAATATTATTTTTGTATTTCCTTTCTAAACGCGCTAGTGTGCTTTTCAAAAGAAACAGGACTCATTGAATAACTATAGAATGTGTGAACTGATGCGTACCTTTTTCGTTGTTTATCTTTTTTTTGTTTTTAATCTTCTCTTCTTTTCTAATCTTTTCTGCCCTTACCCCATCCCCCTGTGCAGAGTAGCCAACCGGACACTTAATCTGGTTAACCTCTGTGCCTTTCTCCTCTCGTTTTCCTCCTCCTCCTTGTATTTCCGTTTGCTGTTACTCTATTGCGTTGGCAGTAGGAGTGTCAAAGTAGAAAAAAGTGAATGTGTGTGAAGTGTGGGAAGCCGGTGACGTGACAGAGGTATATATATATATATATATATATATATATATATATATATATATATATATATATATATATATATATATATATAAACGAGAAGAAAGAGTACCGAGGGGCCCGATTTTCATTAATCATATCATACGAAGCCAACAAACAGACATGTTGTCCTTGGTGTCTATGTTTGTGGGCGTCTTATGAAAAAGCGCTTGTCCTGTATCGTCTGGTCCCTCGTTATTGCTGCGCTATGTTAGTGTTATCACGATGAATAACCAACACGCCCAAAACTATTCCCTAATTTTCCACTTTTCTGGACTGCGCTTCCCTTTTCTGGGCACCCATTCTGTAATCTTAATGGCCCACCGCTTATCTGCTCTATGCATTACAAGGCCTGCCGAGCTCCATTTTTTTCCCAGTTAATGTGAACGAGAATATAGGCTATCCCCGTTTGCTCTGTGATCGACACCGCTTTCTTCCGGTCTCTTAACGTTACGGCTGCTTTTTCTCTTCCCTATTCTTTCCACCTTTCATTTCCCCTTCCCCTTCCCCCAGTGCAGGGTAGCAAACCAGAATCTTTTCCGGTTAACCTCCCGGCCGTTCCCACCACGTTCCTCTCTCTCTCTCTCTCTCTCTCTAACATTTTTCTTTCCGTCACTCTCGGCGCGGTCTGTAACTTGTTCTCGAGCTTATCGAGCACAAGTTACAGTTATATATATATATATATATATATATATATATATATATATATGGTGTGTGTGTGTGTGTGTGTGTGTGTGTGTGTGTGTGTGTATATATATATACACCGTCATTTGCACTTCACTCCTGGTAGAGCGCAGACGCTCCTGAACAGCTTTGCCGTGGGTATCGTTAGCGATATTCTGTGTCGAAGAGAAACAAACACGTTCAGTGGTGATTTAGTGGCAAATGCGAGGTAAATGTGTGTCGCACCTCTTTGAGGTCCGGATTCATTATTTAAACAGCGGTGAACGCATTTGCTGCCTGTATTGTACACACACACACACACACACACACACACACACACACACACACACACACACACACACACACACACACACACACACACACACACACACACACACACACACACACACACACACACACACACACACACACACACACACACACACACACACACACACACACATTATATATATATGTACAACCGTTCTTCCACCTCGCTCCTCGTAGAGGCCATGCGTGTGTCGAATGAACGCCTGAACAACATTATGAAATGTGTTCAACGCTGTTTCACTCATGGATCCGGGACTTGGATTCATTTGTGTCTCTTCTTCGTAAAAGACCATCTCTTATGATCCCCCTTATGGGTACACTACCTATCCCCCTTATGGGTACACACCATAAAAGCGGATCATTATCATCAGCAGCATCACAGCATATTTCAGGTAGGTTTAGAAACAAAATAAGATATTTCTGCTGGTGTATTTCCTGCATCTGCTTAATCCCTCACAATGCGCATGTGTCGCATCCCTAAGAAAACCGGCCTCTAAAATTGCCATTGTCATTCCGGTATATTTGCTTCTCGCGCTGCGCTTTCATGTTTTTGGGCCAAAATTTGTATATAATCAGCAGGAATAATTTATTATCAACAACCTTTTGCCGCTTCGGCAATTGCTGAAGAACAATAGCCCAATAGTTTTCTGTTCGCTATTGTCCTTTTTTTTTCCTTTTTGATACAAGCGAGGGTTCAGCAGTTTTATACGTTTCAATTTTTTCTATCATTCTGTTGTTGTTTCTTTCTTTTTTTTTGCTACTACGGGGCATACCCTAACCCCGCACTGTACCACAGAATCTATCCAGAGATACAATCGACCAATGTTTGTGAGCTATGCTCAGACCTAGCTGACTTGGAACATATGCTCTGGTGGTACCCCGCGTTACACGATGGCGATGGTGTGACGTCGTCCAAATGGGAGGCTGCCCTAAGCAGCCCCGATCTCGAAGCACAGCTATGGACTGTCCATCGGGCCCGCGACACAGCAGAGAGGCTTTCTGTATCGACGTGGGAGCGGCCCGCTACGTGCTGACGCGCGTGCCTAGGGACCGTAATAAAGTTTTATCATCCCATCATACTACTAGTCTGCTACTCTGCACGGGGAAGTGTGTAGGGGAGTGAAAGTACTGGGATAAATGATGATGATAAGTGATGATGATGAGTGCTTATGTAGATTAGACGGTGGCCTTACTAGAGCCTCACTAGAGCCGCTCCTCAAGCTTCATGTCCTGGCGACACGAAGCTAGACAAAGATTGTTGTTGTTGCCTCAAAACATAGCTCAGCCATTTCGTATAGTGGGCACATCTACGGCGCAGTTCTTGGTGAAAAGTAAACGGAGTAAAGACCGAAGCGCAAGAAACAGCAATAAAAAAAAAAACGTACCATGTGTAACAATCGGTTGCCACTACCAGCCCACACAACTACCACTAGAATACGCAATTGCGGCCCGTGGTGAACACAATTCGCCTGTTAGCGCGATTATCCGTGGTGGTTGTGAGTGAGTGAAATAATTTTTTTTGGAGGTCCGGCGAGGACGTTAACTCGTCGCGCACACGGCTAGTTCCACGTTGTGACGAAAAGCTGACGAAGTACTGTGTGTTCTTCAAAACATTGTTACTACGAGAGACAGAAGACGAGGAAGAAGAAGACCGTGACGGCCGGGCGCAGCCATGGTCGTTTTTCCGAGGACCCGATAAAGGCCTCAAAGATTTCATTTCCCTCTGAGGCACAGGCTTGCACGTTCCCCGTGGATCTGACCACGATGTCACGACCTCCACGAATGCCGTTTTTCGGACCACCGCCATCGTCCATGGGGTTCTACAGGGGAGGCCCCCAGTTCCCAACTCCACGACGACGGCCTGCGATGCTGAGCAGTGCCCCTTACCTCCTCGCCGCTCCCGACAGGCGCGACCTTGCTTCAGGCGGAGGTAAGCATTCGTAGTATATTCATTTGAAAGCATTGTACGCCCCCTTTACGCAACAATCCGGCGGCGGCGGCGGCGGCGGCTTGACCAAGTGACGATGACCAAAAATGGCCGACGATGCAAAGTGTAAAAACACGGCAAGAAATGCACGGATTGTCGTCATGTTTGTCAGGGAAATTCCTGTAGACAAAGTAAATTAACAACATTGCTAAGAAAATTTGCTAAACTTCGATTTGGGCGGGAATCAAGCTCGGGCCTCCCGGGTGGGAGACGAAAACCTTTCCCTGACGCTACGGCGGCTCTACGGTTCTGGCTGACTAAAGGTACGCCTAGTGCGTGTGTCATTGGGCACGTGATGGTAGAGCCTATGGGGAGAGGGTGGTGCCGTGCCAATAGTGTTTAAAGTGAGCGCGTTGCCTCCCAATAGAAAACATAAATGGAAAAGAATTAACGAAAGGGACTATAATGCTTTCGCATTACCACGCGTAAGCAGACTTGTGTCTGTAAAATATTTTCTTTTAGTGCTGATAAGCTGATATGACGATGGTGTGAATGAGAAAGCAAACACGTGCAACTGATATTCAAGTCGAGGTCAAGAGGAAGACGTGGTATTGGGCAGGTCATGTAAAGCATAGGGGATATATTCGGAGGTATATAATATAGTACTGGAATTGGTGACAAAGGAATCGAAATGCGTTCGAGAACAGCAGAGAAATTAAATAGGAGAACCGTAGTATCAGGTTCCAAACCTGGGTACGTCCTGGAACCTGCGTTCGTCCTGTCCTGTCTTCTTCTGCTTCGGTGTCTCGTCTCTAGCGAAGTTTAAGTTCCCAAATTGTCAACTTTTGCAGGCTAAGCATGGGGTCGACTGACACGACAGGGTTAATAGGAGATCGCTGGGAGAGGCCTTAGTGCTGCGGTGAAGGGAAATGTAGGCTGATGAAGATGGCGAAGTTGATATGCATATATCTTTAACTTAATTATCGAATCTGGAGCTTTTCCAGAAGCTACGAAAAGAGTTACAGTATCACTCATTTTAATGGAGGAGATCTCAATATAGAAAATAATTACAGACCTAATTCTGTCCTCCCTGTCTTTTCTAAATGTCGAGAAAAAATTGTTTGTTCGAATAACGCAGTTTTTCAATAAATTTATTGTTCTAACAGATGCACAATTTGGCTTTAGAAGCAGCACGTCTACTGAAACTGCATTGCTGACATTGAAAGAAGCTATAATTCATCACATTGAAAAAAAAAAACGAATTCACACTCGGTATTTTTTTGAATTTCAGCAAGGCCTTTCACTCCCTTGTCCATAGTATTCTTTTGCACAAACTAGAATCATATGGCATTCATGGTATTGGCATATGTCTGCGTCAATCTCACCTTCAAAATAGATGCCAGAGTGTTCACATCAACAAATGTAGCTCGTCATTCTTGCCTCTCACCTGCGGTGTACCACAAGGGAGTATTTTGGGTCCCCTAATGTTCAATTTTTGCAGCAATGATATTGTAAACATAGGCACAACAGTTAAATACACAATATGCACAGATGATTCAACTATAGTTATCTCTGATATTAACTTACATCATTTAATATCCAAAGCTAACGACGTGCTTTCGGAGATTTCCTTGTGGTAAAAAATGAATTGACTTAAGATCAATTGAAGTAAAACTAAAGCTGTTATATTTCGTGCTAAAAATAGAAGAGTCGCTACTCAGCAGCCTTTAATTCTTGATTCACAGCGAATAGATATTGTTGATACGCATAATATGCTTGGGGTTTACTTTTCATCGAAGTTAAGTTGGGATGCCCACGTTAATTACCTCTGTAGAAAAATCTCATCTGTAACAGGAGTCCTGTCTCGCTGCCGTAATCTGCTACCGCTCAAGGCCAAACTTCACATATACCACGCGTTGTTTAACTCACATTTGAATTATTGTACGTTGATATGGGCGCAACAACAAAAACAAACATAAATAAGATTCTTGTTCTACAAAAAAAAGATAATACGCTACATTGGAAACATAGAACGTTTGGGAACCACCTGCAAATCATTTGAAGGGTTCAATATAACACGGGGTGACAACATTTACCCATATCGACTGTTGAACACACTCTACTTTTCTAACAGAGAACTCTTGAACTTCATTACGGCCTTATCATGTCTAGAGCGTCGTGTTATTACCATACCTACAAGAAATACCCATATATAGTCTGTACCTCGGTTTCGTACAACCTGTAAGTACCAAACTTCAGCATATAACATCCCTACAACACTAAACACCTATGAAAACACAACCAGTTGGAGCAAAAAAGTTTCGCTCATACTTTTGTTCCATTGTGTGCTAGAAAAAACGTTAAGCATCTGTAAATGATATCGACTATACAGTTTGAAAATTATTTGTTTTCTTTTTTATGCATTTTTGGTGTCACACTTTACTGGTATATTTACTTATACTTTACTGGTATATTTTACTTATAAATTTCCATATGCATTGTAACTTTGAATGAATTTGTGTGATTTATGTTTGTTGCATTATGTATTGTAATCTGCTTGTGTTCATTTTACCTTTGTCACGGCGTATCTGTCATCCGAACCCGTGCACCTTGTACAGCTGCTGCCATATAACAGTCACCTGGGCCCTGTCAAGCCGTTATCACGGCTTTTAGCCCAGCGGATCTTCCAGCGTATTGTCTGGTAAATAAAATTTGAATTTGATATGCAATTTACCAGTATCACCAAGTTGTCTCAACCAAGAAATCAGTTGCGAATGTTGGGCCGCTGGTAACCACTTCGAATTAACTAGCCATCTGTCTTTCAAGGAGACTTCTACACGGGAGATACTATGTAGCCTTTGCAATAAGCGTAAGACGAAGTATATGATCGGAACATTCGTCTGATTTTTTTTAATGGTCGAGCGTAGCATGACGACGCTAATGATGAAGTTCATTTTACCATAAAGCACATCGAATGTTTATTAGTGTGAACATGGTGATAATTTCGTAGACATTTTGTTGTCGCGAATGTCAATGTCATTTTGCAGTCACTTTGTAGCTATAAATGCAATGAACGCAGGTCCCTCTATCTTCCTGCCCAACCTGCCACCTTTTCTACCTCTGGGTTCGAGGCCATTCCCCACGGGCGCCATCATTCGCGTTCCTGGCATGCCGCCCATGGTAGCTGGGGAACCTATACCATTGGCACCCGGCGAACCCCTGCCTCCCTATATGCCACCACCGATGAACCAGCCCACCGCGATTCAACCACCGGTACCTCAGCAACAGACCTCACTTTCGGCGCCCACATCGTCACCTTATCCTCCATCGATAGTGCATATCGACAAGCAACCACCAGCGCCTCTCATCATATTGCCCACAGCGGGTGGTTCCGGCGGCTCTTCAGCACCCACAATTGTACCGATCCCGATACCGATGCCCATGCCGATGCCGATACCGTCACCGGCACCCGCTGGCAGCTCATCTCAGGTGGGTAGTTTTCGTTGTACTTGAACGAGCTTCGTTGCATGGAAACCACGAAATGGCAATTTTTTTTTCTCTTTACCGCAACAGCGGAGTGTTGTAGCGCAACCATACGGGACCCAAGAAAAACGCAAATGGCACGCACAAGCGAGATTATAACAATGCATAGTTGTAGATTAAGGAACGAAAATACGTCGAATGATGGTATACGCGCTTAAACGTCTTTCTTGCTTGGTTGGTCCACTTTCAGAGCGCAGCTCTTACGTGCCCACTCCTGCGGTGAGTCGGCATCGTCCCTCTGCGTACCTCATAACCGAGCGAACGAGCATAGCGAAGGATGAAAGAGCAAACGCAGAGGCGCATGAAAGACGGCGAAATGAGGTTTGGTGAGCCAGAAAAGCACAAAGAAGGAAGGACAAGTGGCGACGCCACCTTGCAGCTCCCGCACCAGCTCGCGTGACGTCATGAATTCCTACGGCGTCCGCTACGGCCTACATAATTGTTCGTTGGTAAAAAGTACCAACATTGTGTCATAAAGGAGCCAAAAATCGAAAATGGCAAGTTGGGGAAACATTTACTGTGCCCCGACGTGGCCCAAGTACGAACAAAATACTTCGAGATCCATGACTTCTCGGCAAGATATTCTGGCGCGAAAATCCACAGAATAAAGTTGTGATCTTCATTTCCTCTTCAAATAATGAACTTATTGTTGCGAAGTTAGTGAAATTAGAGATTACGAACTTATCAGCCTGTAGTGATTTAGCGTTTGTCCTTAGTGCGCATTTAAGGCGTTAATGCTAGTTTTCTTTCACGCTGACATTACCTTCTTCAGGGTCCGATCGTCATCGCACCCCAGGGACCCTCGTACCCGCCTCCTCCTGCTCCTCTACCTCCGCCTCCGCCGCCTCCACCCCCACCACAGCAGCAGACGACGAGCGTCCCGGAAGTTATGGCCATCATGGCGATGATGCGCCAGTTCACCACCATGGACGGCGCTTACGACGACGATGACGACTCGAGTGAGGAAGAACACAGGGAGTCGGCCAAGGAGCGAAAGAAGCAGAAGAAGAAGGAAAAGGAGAAGAGGAAGAAAGAACGCGACAAGGAGCGCGCTCGACGCGAGAAAGCTCGCAAGCAGGCCGAGCAGCAGAGACAGGAGCTGCTGAAGCAACAGGTAGGCTGATTTCTATACACGATAATGGCACGCATCGCATTCGATCGTTTTCGAGATTACCTCGGAAATGATTACGTAATATGTTGAGCCAGAATTTGGAGCAACATGCTCGCAGAGCTGTATGAAACTTTTTTAGTCATACTCCTGCCATCAGCTTTCGAGAAAACTGACACTGATTTGATGTGGGCAGCTGTGCTGACAGAGTCGACGAAAAGCATTCGCGAAAAGCGCTTCGCATGCCGCGCTGTGTCATAAAATCCACGACGCAGCGTCAACAATCCAACCTACCACACGATGCTACATATTCATCTTTGTGTTAAGGCAAACAGAATCGGTTTCTAGAATAATACGAGGAGACGGTTACTTCGTCAGTGTGCATGGCGATGCTTTTTTAGCATCAAACTATGGTTCCAAACCATGGTGCCAGACCTGTGGTACTAAACAGTGTTTTGGTTCTAGGAAGCATGGTTTTTCAAGTTCGTAGCAACCAGTGGGTAATAAGAACCAACCTGAAAGGCGATGATATCCCTGAGCTATATCAGTGTCTGAGAAGAATATACGGCGCGTCTGGTAGTCTAAAATCCCTTTGCCGTAGCATTTGCACGACCAGAGGCGGCGAGAAAGAATTTATGAATTGGTAGGTTGGCATTCACCATGAGTAGGTACCAATTATTCATATGGCATCCATTGACAACAAACAGCAACTTGCACCTTGCAGGCTGGATGGCGTCACAAGCCTAGATATGTTGCAATCCGAATCCCATACTGGGAAACCAATATCATGTCTGTGTACTCGCAACGTATATAACTTAATCACAGCGGACTGTTGTGGTTGGGACCTGTGCAATTAAGAACTTTATTTCTTTCCATCTTAAAGCAAAGCTTTCTTGCTCTCATAGCGTTTCCTTGACCACTCGCAAAACATCGCATTAGCCAGCAAGTCATTGCTGTGTCGACGTCAGATACCGTGAAGCCATGTGAACTTGTGTTTGCAGTTGCACAAATCGGAAATATGATACGATTTCCAGCATCATGTGTGTTTTTGTATATCGTTTAGTTGGAATGATGCAAGAAAGCTTCGCTTAACTTGATTCCAACAATTGCGTTGTATTCATACTAATGTGTTTTTTTATGTTGTTGTACTTACTAGACTTCTTATATATACTTCGATCGAAGAACTCCTGTTACAGAATGCCATGGAACCACGCCACTTATTCCGAATCTTCCCGAACGTGGTTTGCGTTGAGCTTCGTGCCGCGCTTTTAGCCGACCAAGCCACACGCGTGCACGTGATGGTGGGTGCTGGTTCCTGGTTGACGTATGTGGGGGATTGCCGTTTAATGTCAGCTGAACATGTCACCTTAACGGTTATAAAATATCACTGGCCGTTAACATCAGTCATCATTTACTGGGACGCAGGAAGAGGCGGCGAAACAGGAGCGTCAGCAGGAGCGTCAGGAGGAGCGTCAGCAAAAGCAAAAGTCCAAAGCTAACCGGCGCAAGACTATAGCGGAAGCTGCCTTCGACCAAGATTTCTCATAGAACAGGACACCATGGAAGGACAAACATGCTGCGCTTCCTCTGAACTGTAGCTTTGTTAATCTACAGTGCTAAGTATACAGCGTGCAAAGCACGCGCACATTGTACAAGTAAAAGGAAACGAGGACGGGGAGGGGGGGGGGGGGGTTGTCTCTTTAAAAGCCTTTGTTTTTCAAATGAGATGCACCAGTGTTGAGAAAAACTATTTATTCCCCTGTATTGCAGCTATCTTATGCACAGCACACAAGCTACGCATTTGACGAGAGACCGTTATTTATTCATGCAAATCAAAGACAAGCTTTACTATCATTGGTAACACGCCACATTGATTTTAATAGATTAAATTAAAAAAAAACGGTAATTCGACGCAGAACTGAACATCCTTAGACATTTCAAGTTGAGATGGACAGAATTACTGCAAACATTTTTACTTTCTTTTCCTTGTTCGCTTTTCATATGGTACTCTGAAAGACTAGCGGATATGGTCGCCGATTTGTTGTGTGATTGTTTCATATTATTATAGTTTTCTTTTACTGAAAAAAACAGCACTTTACAACTTGCAATAGGGACTGCTTTGTCTGCACGTCTTTCAGCCAACCAGCGCGTTTCTTTATGCAGTGGTGTCACTGTTGCATAAAGTTGGGGGTTCTTGCAGACGATTGCAGAATATTTGTGCAAACTCTAGGCCGTTGGAGATGTAAGTGACGTAAGTGCTGCTTCAGCCACTCAGGTCAGAGTCGGAGAAAGCGCTGAATTCTACAAATCATTAAATTTACTTTCGATTTTACCCAAGGGTGTGCGAGTATTCGAAAGTTTGAATATGACCTGGCCAGTTCTTGCTATTCGATTAATATTCGATTCGAAATTTCCCTATTCGAAATTTTCAAACGGAATATACGGCGTGGACTAACGTATGGAAGTCTAGTGAGGTCGTTTTCGAATTATGTTTCTACTGCAGAGCCGGGGTTGTTGTGGAGAGGTACCAGAGTCTTCACAAAATGCTCTTTTGCTAGAATTGCCTGCAAACGACGTGAAACGTTGTCTATCATGCACAAAACGGACGAAAAGTAAACATCCATGCCTTCACTAACGTCCTTCTGAAGTACCAATTGCTAAATGCAATGGCCTGATATTACTTGAAGTTTGGCGCATTCAAAGACTAGAGTGCCATGACAGGACGGTAAAAAAAAAAATTCTTGTACGACTGTCTTCAAAAAGCACAACCACAGCAACGCAGTTACGACGCCCGACTTTTGAATGCATGATTCGTGCTCTGATGAATGTTTCGCCAAGGGATACGTACCCTACACCAATCTATGGCCATGCATTATTCCGCCGCAGTTGGTCTCTACTGTGCAAGTTACACATCGGGTGCGTGACGTAGCACGTCGCCTTCACCGACAAGGACGTGCCCCGAGGCCTTCGATCGTACCAGGCTTTTGGATGCTACAGCGAAGCGCTTGAGCACTTTCTGCTGAAAAGCTCAAAAAGTTGTGCTGGAACCCTCGTCAACGACGGGAGTAGAGTTTCGCCTGTAACGCTCGCACTCTGCGTGCGATGTGTTGTTTTGTTGGTTGGTTTGCCTCCAAGCATGGCTCATATCAACCGCTCCCAGACATGTTTTCAGGCCTGCGCGCAAGAATTTGACGTCACACGACGCCGGCCGTCCTACCCGTGCGACGAGTTTGACGAATTCGCTTCCTTTGCATTCCACTCCCTTGGTACCCCAGCGACCTTGCCTGATTGGTGTGTCTGCGTGGTTGCTGAAGGCTCGTTGCACGTGTTTCCGTATCTTTTGGCGTACTTTTGTTCGTATGGAACTGAAGAAGACAGTGTGAAAAGGCCGAAGTGTTGCGTTCCGGAATGTTCCGGAAACTACGCCGGGAATCAAAGGATCGAAGATTTTTCATTTCCGATGGAAGTAGTCCCAACGATGCTTAGCTAGACTTAGCCAGGCTCAGCTTCGTTAGTTCACATGGGTTTGTGCCATTGCGCTTGACCCTTTCTGCACGACCGCCAGGATCGGCCCATATTTTCTGTTCGCGGTTGACACCGTTCAAATGACTGAAAATTTATAGGATTTTCTCTACAGAAAACCACAGATTTCTGGTGTGGATTGTCTTAGCCATCACGAATGTTAACGAAACCACGAACACGTTTCCGTCTGAAAAAATTTCGGGTTTTGGTGATCCCAGCAGCAACACAACCAGTTTCTTTTTTTTCAGCACTGGAAATGTACTTTTTGTTAATGCGCAATCATGGCTATGGCTCCGGCATGCCTTGTCCAGGAGAGTAGTTGGTACCTGGACCGCAACTACAATAATAAACCTCGATGCTATATCCCAATACGCTTTCCTTTCTCCTTTCGTAAATGCTGTTACAATTCATATGTCCAGGTGATGATGGTAACCTCCAAAAGTGGGCCTGTCGCATATAGATCAAAGGCAGCAGCAGCAGAAACAACAATCGCCGCCACAACCACAACAAGGGAACTGGTCATACGTCCCAAGTCAAATCGTTTTTCAGGTCCCCCCATACCTACGCGTTCCACTAACAATTCAAGCCCGTGTAGGTCGATTACGTATGAAGCTTAGGGGCAACGGTGTTAAGAGCTTATGAAGGCAAGAAAGGATGCTTACTTTTGTCTGATGACTACATAAATTATGGATGCATAAGCAAAAAAAAAACAATCAAACAAAACAATCAACCATGTTTTAGTTAGAAACGTCCGGTCATAAGCAAATAATATGATAGCTTGCAATTCAGTGTCTGGTTTTGTCAAAGACGAAAAAGAGTAAGTACATTTCAGAATTGTAGCTTTCGTAACGCGTATTGTAAAAGGCGTACACGCTGTGTACCGGGCGAACAAATGGATGCACTGCACATTTTATTGAACGGCGCGAAAACAAACACCACACACTGTTCTCTTGTGTGGTGCTCGTTCTTGGAGCCGGTAAGAAGAATACGTAGCAAAGCACACCAACTTGCCCAGCAACAAGTCCATTTGAACAAACGGTAGTCGTAACTCTCACAGGAGTAAACACTAATTATTAAAATGCACAGTCTGTTTTTCTTGCACCGGCTGCGCAGTCGAGAAACACATTGTGCAAAAACAGAGAGACTAGAATACACCAGAGTGCGGTAATAGAATTTTTGTGGCACGTTTTAGATTCCTATTCACGCACGAAATTTATAGGGCTGTTGAAACTTGACCTAAGGAACGAGGCAAGCGGCTGAGCAGCTATTAAGAGATAGACGATTGTACATTACAGCAGGAAAGCATATTCTTCTGAGACGAGTACTATACGAGTAAATGTAATACTTTTGTACAAAAGTGGTACTGAAACTTGAATACGGCTTCAATGAGTTAAGCCTGATGGGCATAAATGACGAAATCATAAATTACAGATCTAAAAGTTTTAGTCTTGCAAACCACTGAGCAGCACAACCTGGTGCATTGAAATGAAGGAGTTCCAAGATATGTACAGATATACACAGAAAAAATTATCTGTAGCAATAATAAATAAAAATGAGGTTCGTCATCAAATATAGCATGCGATCATGCGTGCGGCACTGAACCAGTTGACTTCCTGGTCAGTTCGTTTTGACACTTTTTTTTCAAATCTCTGACGCGCGCGTTGTTTCCTCATCGCCGAAGTCTCGGAACACCTTGTAAAAAATAATCTTTCCTATGTCACGCGTCGGAACCTCGGGCATCTGGAAGCTCAGGGTGATATCGCCCCCACGCCATCGAGCCCTACGCCTCCGGGCCGCAGTTGTCGGAATTTGCTCCGTCGGAAACCACTCGAAGTACACAGTCTTCGGGAGGAAGGGAAGCCTACCCTGCAAGGGCCACAGTGTTGACGCGGCCGTCGAAGCTTTAGATCTTCTCAACAAAATGTTGTCTATCAACTCCCTGATCGCAGACTTGGTGGTTTCTTCGATCTTTGTGGTCGGTGGCATCACTGAGCCTGCGTATTCTGAAGTCTGCGTTGCTGAAAAAGTGCTACTCCACGCTGACTGTACCGAAGCAGGCACGTTGGTAGGCTTGTGATTATTAGCGCTGTCGTTGCCTTCCAGCAAACTATGGGCATCACCGGCGTTTTTGTCTCCGATTGCACCAAGCCCAAGCGGCGACCCGTAGTGCTGGTTGTAAGGCTTCGATACGTAACGTTGGCGCCACCCAGTTTTGTTGTCGATGGTCCGGCTTTTCCGATGTGGAAACGGCAAGCGGGGCGTAGTTTGATTCGCGACCCCGCCTTCCGTTTTCGGGCTCGCACCGAGTATTTGTTGCCGTTCAAAAGCTGAGCCCGAGTTGTTCCGCCATGTTTCGACTGCTGCGAATGCGCCGTCCTGGAGATCGTCGTCGACGCCAATTTCGCCAAACGTTTCGGCGATATACAAAAACGGCGCTTCCGTCGTGGCAACATCGATGTCAAATGGCTGGACAGGGATGGTTATGTTCTCACTTTCTACGGTTACAGTCTTGGGCTTCCTTTCCGCTTTAGATATGCCGAGTATCTCTGACGAGCAAAAAGAAAAACTCTATGTTAGAATGTCTTCTTTTCTTCATTTCCTAAATAGTGTAGAACGCGCAAGAAAAGCAGTGTACGAGAACTGACCGAAGGGTATTTAGGAAAGTGGTTTAAAAATTAGTTCAGAAGTGAGGGAGAAAGTTCAGCCCAGAATCACACGGACACTATTGGAGGCAAATTCGGCAATACTACATGGGTCGCCTATGTGGTGGCCAAAAATGAATGAAAGAGATGGGCGTGACGAGCATTTGCCTAAGCTTCACCCTCCCGGCCTGTGACAACCTCGTAGCTTGTTGCGCTAATCATTTAGATGCCAGTTCGTCACTGCAAGTATAGGTTGCATGTAAACAATTAAAGGCTAACTGCAACAACATTTTAAACCGCGCTTAGTTTTGGACAGTCATGCTTTAGTTTCAGCAAATGCATAGCAAATGATTTGTTTCAGCTAGTCAATACATATAGAGCAGCCTCCCTGCAATACTTCACGTTTGAAGGACGAGTGAAAGCATCACAAAAAGCTCCCAAAAATGAAACTTATTGTTACCGAAACTACAAAAAAGAAAATTTCACTGCCATTATCGCTCCCCAGAAAAACGCATAACTTAGGACGTTGAGAACCAGCGCGCCTCCTCAGCATGACCTCCGAGATTCGACCGCGCCTACGGCGTGCTCAGTTATCTCGAAGGCAATGTGGTGGACCTTGCGTCAGATTCGCTAACCACTTAGTGCAAACGTTGTCTGCTGAGGTGCTATTTAAAGCTTGTTAATAAGCAAATCACATGAACCGCAGCTTTGAAAAGATTGATTCTATAATACCTTCTACTTCTTTACGACCAATTTAGCCAAAGTGAAATTTCGTTGCAGTTGGGTTTTAATATGTCTGGTGTTTAAGCTCCGCCATTCGACAAGCAATTTGCCCATGCTGAGTGTTTCTGGGCGAGTCATACAAATCTGATTTAGCAATGCTTGTAATGAAAGGGCCCTCATGCATTCTGCGCGGACAGTTGCGTTATAGAAAATGAATTAGTGGGGAACACCAATACATTACACTTTCAGCGACTAGAACGCCACACAATCCAAACACAGATATTAAATGGCGGCGATATGTGCTTTTTTAACAAATTCATAGCAACTCGAAGAAGAATATAGGTGTTATCACAACTCTCACGGTAGTCGAACTACCGAGCAACTGAAGCATGTTTTAGGTCAGCATTGCTTTTTATTGAAGATTCTGTAATCTTTGTACTGGCTCATTTTTTGCTTCATGCGGATAAAAATGAGTCGATAGCGTAAATGATTGATATTCTTAAAATAATTACAATGTGTTTTTAGACGGCAAGATGGGTCCGTATCGTTGACATATAGGCGAAGCTTTCATCGGTTTCTACCTCCTTAGAAAACACTAGCACACACCAAACAATACTTCAGCCATCGGGGCTCAGTTCAGAAATATTTTAGTATTTCATAACTGATTGTCATTGGGCTACCATCCGTTAATATTACGATTTCAATCACTTTTGAGTGGCGCCAGTTCTTAGAGCTAAGTAATACTAACAGATTCGTGACCACGGAGCCTGGCGCTAAATGCCCCCCCCCCCCCCCCCCCCCCATATTCTTGCGAAATAAAATAAAAATAAACTCAGAGGTTTTACGAGCCGCAACCATGATCGCTTTATGAGATAATCTGGAGTGGCGGACGCCGGAATCATTTTGACCACCTGGAGCACTTTAACGTGCGCCTAAATATACGCGAACTAGCGTTTTTGGATTTTGCCTCCATCGAAGGGGGCCGTGATCCCACCCGTGACCCCGAGCTCTGCCGAACGACTTAGCCACTGGGCTGCCTCGACGGGTCAATGGTTTTGATCGCAACAATTGTCTGTTATAGCGAATGAAGCATTAAAGAGTTGCGAATACGGCATTGCTTTTAGCGGGCGATAACATGTGCGCGTTCCCGTCTGGACGGCGTCGATTCTCGCACACTGTCGTACACCAGCGTGACACCAGTGGAGCTTAGAACAGAAGGAAGACGAAGAACACAGCTGATGGCGGCTAGCTACCACTGGTCTTGTAATGGAATAAAGTAGCTTTAACATACACAATTATATACTGGGTGTTTGAGCTAACTTGGGTCAAGTATTTATTAAAGAAACATAAGGCGCTACGAGTGTCGTACTGGCACAGTTTTGTTCCGAGCCGTATGGAGCATGCCATGATATTCTTTTTCTAATCCGCCAAGCTGGGTAATCAACAAAGATTGCTTAACTAACTTTTTAAGTAGTAACTCTAGAGAAAAAGCTATACAAAAGTTGTAGCGATTGTTCAGAATCATCGGATTATTTCATATATGCTAAGATAACTGCCCTGTTGAATGTTTTTCCAGCATTTCCTTAAAGTGCGCGAAAACTAAAAACATATACCACGTGATTGCCGGCTAACGCGCCGCACATTTAGTGCTCTCAAATGTAAGTTGAATAAATTAGCACATGCTGTTCCGCACACAGAGGTCGATTGAACAGGCTGTTATTGAACTCGTTATTGGGCGAACCTCTGCCCCGAAAATTAGACTACACTCAAAGCGCAACAATAGCGGCGAATACAGCCGGCGAGCGTCAAAAATCTGATCTGCGGGTCAAGCCTACACCACTTAGCACAAGGCCTGTTCACTCCGATTCATGACGCCATGCCACCTGGCCGAACACCATAGAATCTAATGGGGTTGCTCCCGAGTAAGCAGCGGTGATTTCGACGTCATCGCTTTCGTCACGCCAGTCTTGGCAATGCAAATTTCGGGCCAGGTAGCATGACGTCATGGATCGGAGTGAACCGGCCTAGTACTATCTAGGCGGTGCTTTCGAGCGCGTGGGCTTTTATACATGAGTCATCGAAGGTTCCAGAGTAATCGCTAGTGCCCGCGCCTCTTCCAGAAAGTACTACACAATTCGCGCCGCGCATACAGTCAGCTTACACAAGGTTCGGTGACAACAGACACCGGATAGAACTATAGATAACATTCGAGAAACTTCGGATGCATGCAGGTGCCTCCTGCGCGGAGCGATAACATTTGTTAACCGGGGAAAAGCGGTCACCCGAGAAAGGTAAACAAGACCGCGATTTTGTAGCGATGCCTTATGACTTTATAGTCTTATCATGCACCGCTCACGGCCGGCTGATCCCGTTGATAACGCGAGCGGACCATCGCTCTGACCACTGACAAAGCGCGATTAGCGCCGAAAAGGCATTATTACCGGAAATGCATCGCTACAAGATACTGGCCCAAGTACACACGTGTCAATATGCCCAGTGCTTTACAAATACGGGCGCATAATTACGTCACATATAACATGTTATAGTTCAGTGCTAGGAATATCGATGTGTCGACTGTGCGTACCTAGCAAAGTCCACAACACAGTCGGTGCTGTGGCCATAACAACGAGGCACACGAGAAAACTGATGAACAGGGTGTAGCAGCATAGACCAATCCAGTTGAAAGGGCGTTGTGTTTCGGCCTCCTCGTCCGGCGACACAATGTGATGTCCGAGAGCCGTTGTGCTGTCAGAAA
This sequence comes from Dermacentor silvarum, assembly GCF_013339745.2. Taxonomy (NCBI): domain Eukaryota; kingdom Metazoa; phylum Arthropoda; class Arachnida; order Ixodida; family Ixodidae; genus Dermacentor; species Dermacentor silvarum. Next base: position 35,502,564 of record NC_051161.1, on the reverse strand, counting down.
AGCAGGAGTCGCCAATTTGATTCCAGTTGCTCCGCTAAAGCAACGATCGAAATGCGCTACGATCTGCTAAGTGTATGTTCAGAACTCTGTTAAAATCCAGCAAGCAAATTTTCAAACATAACAGGACGTGGTTTACCAAACATGGTCAGGGCTTTACAAAATAAGGTATGCTAGAATGATCATCATATTCTTTATCGTACAGGTGCGGAGCCAGTGCTGAAAATCAGTCTTGGTTCGTTCAACCAACCGCGATAATCACCCACTAGGTTTGCTAGTTTAAGAAAAAAAAATTCCTTCTCTGCGAAAACGAAAAATTGCTGCTAAAGAAGCCTCGAAAGCACCAGATACAGCCGAAAGCTCGCTAACATTGTAGAACAAAGGTGTAAAGTAACAGCGTGAAATGAACAAGGACGACAAAGGAACTAAGTTCACAGGACAAACATAATAATACTGCGCCCAAAGTGAAGACAAAGTTGTAATCGCCTCGAATCGCCCCGAGAAACCGCGGGCTCTGAAACATGCAGGTTGTTCATCTGGAATGCGCACGGCCGTGGTGAAATGCGGTCTTCAATAAGGTCCAAGAATTAACTAGTCAGCAAGCCCGCATCATGACAAGAAAATAGGATATGAGAACGGTGCCGAGCTTTGTAACGTCCCCCAAAGCAGTCCATTTTGTATCAGAATGTGGAATTACGGCCGCCATCAGTACTATCATTCAAAATCAAGCTCAGCTTGCACCCATCGGCAAAATGCTGACACAGGCCACAACCACTGAGGGTTAACTGTACCTGGCCGCTTTTATGCTTACATTGAATCCGCAATGGCGCAAGCGACCAGCAATCCCCTATTGAACGTACAGTGACGTTCAATATGAACTGCAGAAAAGCTGTCCATGGTCGAAGCGGCTCCAAGACTGCACGGCGGTGCCAACATACGAAAAATTGTTTTAATAAGTGCAACTAATTAAAGCAGTGTTTAGTTCTTCAGTTTTTTGTATGTTGACACCACCATGCAGCCTTCAGCCACTTGACCATGGGCACCATTTTGCAGCTCACATTGATCGCGACCGAACATTAACCATTTTTCCTCCCTCTTCCCTCTCGTATAAAATACTATGTGAATACATCGCCAGTTCGCACAGCTTGATTAAAAGAAATAAGCAAACAAACAACGAACAAATCACGAATTGATACTGCAGCACTGCTCTTACCTTGGAAAATTGAGGCTAAGGGAAGGGGCACTCAAGTCGGGTCCTTTGCCCATGGTCACCTGCGTCCCTGATTGCGACTTTGGTGCGCTGGCATTATCGACCTTCTTGGCGCTTGCATCTTCCTCAGCTTGCCCACTTCCGCCCTCAACCTTCTCACTTTTTCGTTCCTCCGTTTCTTTTCCTGCCGGCTTCTCGCGTTTCAACTTTTCCGAAAGCTCGGCGTCCTGCGGCGAGCGCTCAGTATCCTTGGGACCTTTGTCGACTTCAGGCTTCGGGACTCTCTTCTTGCCGAGCGATTCCGCAGAATCGCGCCTTGCCTTGATCACGGATTTCTTAAGCTCTCTGTCACCCGCGGTGGTATCGGGCGGCACGGGTGACGACAAGGAAGGCGACTCGGTCGGTGCCATGTCGCGCGCCCTCGGGTGTCTTCTTCTGCCATCGCGGGGCGACATCATGGATCGCATCTGCCGCATCATCATCATCATGGCCGCCGTATCCGCCAAAGTGTTGCCCTGGGTCTGCTGCTCTGGGGGCGGGTACTGGTACGGTGGAGCGTACGGGTACGGTTGCTGGGCCGGACCCCCGGTGATTATGGTTACACCACTACCTCCAACTCCTCCTCCAGGGGTTTGCATCGGCATGGGAATGGACATCGGGTAGGGGACAAAACTGGGCTGCGATCCACTGGCCTGCGAGAGAATTCCGGCCGATGCTATCTGCTCGAGTGCTGCGCCGATGCCTTGCGCGTAAGGTGACATCATCGTCATGGGCGGCTGTGGGTGCACTGGAGCGAAACCTGCGGATAAAGGCCGTAACCTACGATGGCAGTGGCCGGAAGGCTTGTCAAGTTTCGCGCCAGCTTGGCACCAGCACCGTACGAAGTGCCAAGAAATATGCACAAATGCTCACGGTTGCACAGCAACCGCGTAAAAAGAATCAAATGCACCCTTGAGCAAACGGCAGTCTGCTAAAGCGCCTCGCGAGCTGTCTACTACGCTAGGCTCAAAACGTAGCGTATGTCCGCCAGTGACATTCGTAACGTAGCGTGTTTCTAAAATCACAGTGTTTCGCAGGTCATACTCCCAGGACATAAATAAAGTTTTTCCAGTCCAATCCTGTCCCTGTTAATAAACTGCAGCTGGGTTGCTATCGTCCTTGTGAAGGCAAGTGCGCTACAAATTTTCATATGCTGATGCGATATTTTTTTAATATCCTGCTACCTGCAAGGACAAGGGCCTATATTTAACAGAACTTTGAGCAGTTGCTAAAATGACACATAAATGTTTTGCTTTCCCATAATCCACAGATTAGAAAGTGATTACAAAAAGACACCAACCAGGCATCATGCCAGGAGCCATGGGAAAACCAGGTGTAATGCCTGGCGGAAAACCAGGAAACATTCTAGGCATCGCGCCGGGCATGGTTCCAGGCATCATGCCTGGCATCATTCCTGGCATCATCCCGGGCATCATCCCGGGCATCATCCCTGGCATCATCCCGGGCCCCATTCCAGGCACCATTCCAGGCGTCATCCAGGGCATCATTCTTGGCCCCCGAGGAAAATATGGCGAAGGAAATGAACCACGCGGCGCAGCCATCTGAGGCACTGGGTAGCCCGGAAACGCGGCCGTTCCTGGAGGTGGGAGAAAACCTGGCATTCGCCGCATCCAAGGTCTCTGCATACTTCTTCCATATGCCATTTCTGCGGCTTCTCTGGATGTGGGTCCATATGTGTGCACCGCCGGTAACGCCCCTCCTGGCATTCGCTGGCCTGGGAGAATGCGAATTCCATATTCATTCAAAGCCCATCATTTGATACTACCACTTTTTTTAGAAAGGACAAAACCAAATCGTCGCTTTTTCGGCAGGGTCCCTCTTGAAATGGCGCAATTTTAGTTTCTGGATGCAACAGTATCCCAAAGAGCGATGCGTGCATTCGATGGTCACCTCTGGCAAATCTATAAAGGATGGGCACGTAAAGAGTACTAAAATGACGAATAAGCTAACTTATAAATGGCAAGCGCATTTCCCGTGAATTCACGCTGAAGAGGAAAACCAGCTTCCAGTAAACGTCCCAATCGCAAGCAGGATTGCCCGGAAGGCAGGTGTCGGAGTGCCTCTAAATCATGTTTCCTCGCACGGGAAAAGTACCCGCAGTTATTCAGCTCACCAAGATTATGCGAGACAAAAAAAAATATCACAACATAGACAACATATACCCCGTTTCAGACATCAGGTGCAACGCTGTTGAAGCTACGCGAGAAGTTCGGTCGTGGAAGTTTTGCACTCCGCGCGTTCCGTCAATGTTTCGCTGCGCACCAATGCCATTTGCTAGCGTGAGTTTGCATGTGAGACTGCCCGCCACGAACTGCAAATAAAAAACACGAAAAGAAAAACAACGACAAGCAAATTGATCTAAGACATTGCATTTGCATGCAGCCGTATAGCACAGTTTGCTTCTAAAGATTCAAACTTCTTTCGTGAAATACTGAGCCTATATAAAGAACTGTTTTGCACAATTGTGGTTAAACAAAAACGAAAAGAAACATCGACCTAATTCTAAGTGCGAACGCAGCCACTGCAAAAAATATCACAGTTACGCCATAAGGGCGAAGCGTTGAAAGCGATAGCAACATGTTAGATATTACATCTAGTAAAGACTCGAGCTGTATTGGCAGTATGAAGTGAACTAAACGTAAGCTGAATAAGTAAAAACGAGCTGTTGTGCTAGGGGTCCTCTGTTTGTATCGTGCCATCGGATAATTTCATTTATTTTTATTAATTAAAGACAATCTCTATCTAAGTGACTCTACCTACCTCTTTTTCGTAAGGGGTATGTTTCGAACCTCTTTCCTGGGCAAACCCCGGAAGCAGTGCACAGCCGCGTCAATAAAATTACACCGTTTTCACATTTCAGCTGTGGCGTGTGATGTCGGTGTTCTGTTTCATGACATTTGTTTGTGGGCTTTCATTCTCAAAACTCTGAGGAATAATTTCGTCAGGAATGTAAGACCTGGTATGAGCAACTTTAGTGATCGAATCAAGCGGCAATATAACCCGTATATACCGCATGTCATATAGCATGGCATGGCATAGCATATAGCATACATATACCTAAATATACACGCAACCTCACGGCGACGACGACGGCTAAAATTCCCTCCGAGTGTTCATGTAATTGCTATATAAAAGTATCTCTAGCCTCCATAGCATTGCACTTGATGTCTGAAACCGGGTATAGGCATAATCCTTCCGCCACCTGGTATAATAAATAGACTGGTGGACGCAGTGGAAGATACGTTTACAGAATACGCGTTTGCTTTAGGAGAACAAAAATGACCTTATTTTCATTAGGTACAGAAAAGCGCGGTAGAGCGGTCAAGAAGTCTAATTTTTTCCCCGAGGATATAAATAGTTCGCAATTCAAAGTAGTAACTGCCATGTATGGCAACACTATGCTATGAGGGTCAATGGGAAAACATTTTACATCTAAAGTTTATTGGAAATCTAACAGCGCAATTTTATTTGATAACTGGTTTGTGTATAGAGAACGCCAAAATGCAAGTAGGCCGAAGTTCAGATGTTGATGTACAATGCCTAAAACATGATCAGGCAATTCGAAGTACGAAGGCACGAATTAAGTTGCTTATGGGTAAAAAATAATTAACATGCTGGCTTAATAGACTTCAAAGCGCTGTCAGTTACGAGACTAATGCTTTTCCATAAATAGTTGTTGCCATCAGTACTTGATTATGCAGATTAAGAAAATTTTCTGGCATGTCCTACTAACCCGTGACATAAGTTTTTTTTTCTATAGATCAGAAGCTTATATTAATAAACCTGCCTTGGCCTTAATAAGCATGCTTATAAAATGAGGTACTGATATGCAAATCCTTTGGGCCCCATAGCAGTTTTCGAACGTCAGTATTAATGTTATTGTGGTACGTGTAGCTTGTAAGCTCACACTGTGCTTGTCCCCCAAAATCATTAACCCCCCCAATAAAAGTACAAAACTAGGCTATTGTAAACCTTTCACTAGGTTTCAGGCGCTCATCCTACGCGGAGGACACTTTGACTGGCCGTCGTTGATACGCAGAGCGCCATGTGATTGTACAGTGCTGTCCATCGTCAAAAATGTAACGCATGAGTTCCTCTGGCAAATGCACAATTTCCCCGCTTTGCAGCATATCCATGGGACTTCCGGTTACCTGCGCTCGTGGATTCCTGCGCCTCTGTGCTTGCAGGGCAGTGACCAAACTTCAGCAAGGCACATGCTGCCGGTGCAGGCCAGCAGCGGAAAAACGAACACTGGAGTGCTCCCTTTAACAATGAACCACGATCCACAACGCGATTGGTTGTCGGACATGCAAGTGACAATTATGCGCCAAAATATGAAGTGGTTTATGACGAGGAAGAGCTTGTGAGGTTTTTTCCCGCCCCAGCTTTCAACTAGAAGCCAAACTGAGGTGGGCATACAGGTGAGAGTCGCCCAGCCTCTAAAGCCGGTAAATGGCTGAACGCGGAGAATTTAGCGAATTGTCCTCTTAGGCTAGTTCGTTCATATCCAAGAACTAAAAAGAAAACGAAGGAAATACATGTCCTTGATGCGCCGTGCACAGAGTAAGTGCTATACTTCCGACAATCACTGGTTGACCATAGTCTTCGAAATCCCCGTAAGATAAGAACCCCCGTTCGAGATGATAACCCCCAAAGCAGCCGAGTGCCAGGCCGGGGAACAGCTGTGACCATTATAAGAACCAGTGGCCTTGCTGTGGTACCCGGATTCAAGCCTATAGCACCTGTCACATGCGAGGCGGATGCTCAACCGCTATAGGTCATCACCACGGTTGGAGACAGGGGGAGCCAGTCAGCCCGTCTAGAGCCAATACCTTTCCCACCTCATCTTAAAATACATGGTGAATTTTCACGAGGGCCCGAAACTAAAGGTTTGCAACGAAAGCGCCGCACCTAAGTAAATGCACAGGGCTGGCAAATGGATATCCTATTCATGTTACGAAACCATTGTCAGAGAAAGGAAATCTAAAGAGCACCGTCACAACCGCGTTTGAACTCCACAATGGGCTGAAGTAGTTTTTCTTTATTGACATTGGTTTCACATCGCGAATGAGAATGGATTAACTTCTGATGATGTGCCTGCAATTTGCTGTGGCACCCGCCGTGGTTGCTCAGTGGCTATGGTGTTGGGCTGCTGAGCACGAGGTCGCGGGATCGAATCCCGGCCACGGCGGCCGCATTTCGATGGGGGCGAAATGCGAAAACACCTGTGTACTTAGATCTAGGTGCACGTTAAAGAACCCCAGGTGGTCCAAATTTCCGGAGTCCCCCACTACGGCGTGCCTCATAATCAGGGCGTGGTTTTGGCACGTAAAACCCCATAATTTAATTTTTTTTAATTTGGTGTGGCGTTTTGTTGTTTCTTGAGTAGAACTCGTTTTGTGCTTTGTGTTCTTGTTATTGTAGTTTCTTTGCCACTTTTCTCGTTCAGTCGCTTAGAACCGCTCACTTACAGAACCCTATATTTTTAAATAGAACAAATACGTCAGAAATCGCATAAGGACTGACCGGGTGGTCGCATCATTTCCATCATAGGACCGCCCCACCATGGCGCTCCACTGGCTCTCGTCAAGTCGGGCATGGAGTAGGAAGATGATGGCTGAACAGTTGCTGGATATCCCGAAGCAGCCGCAGTTCTGGAGCCCAGTTCTGGAGCAGAACTGCACATTTTGGCAGCGTCGTAACTGCCTCGAGGCCATGACGAACTGTTGGCTTGATACATCCGCACGGGGGCTGCGAAATGCGCGACATGGTTATTTTACGAGTCATTTGACGCTCTTTGGCCATCCCTGGCCCTTGCGCCAATAAAACCCATATAAAACCATCATCTTTACCAATCTTTTGATAACAGAAACCAGAGTACCTTAGCGATTATTTTCAGTGAATGTACTGTCTTGTAACCGATGAAAAATTGCCGAGAATTCGGATAGAATATATCATACATGTAACGCAAACTGATGGTGTTCTGTTCTTTTATTTTTAAGTTTCACGCTCTGAGTTCCGAGAAACGTTGCGGCCCTATACTCCGAAAGTACATTGCCTCCGTACGTTAGGCTGTAACCTAAGGCATAAATCCGCTATAGACATGACATCAGTAGATACTGACTAGTGTGACACGCTGATGGGCATTATAGATTATGAACTCTAAAGGTTGTAGTCACAAGCGGAAGATAAATAGTTACTGACACAACACAATACAATAAATACTCAGAAATTGCATTGGCAGGGCTTTAGGATACCTGCTCCTTTTCCAAAACACCTAAAGCTGATATCGCCAGAAGCTCTAGCATAAAACGCTATTATACGCTCACTCGATTAGACATAACAATACTATTCTACTTTGAATGCTTGTTCCCCAATTTTTTATAGAAATAAAAAAACTAAACTCATTATGTACTCCTTAATACTAGTACTTGGAATCTTTGTTATCCGTGACTCTAATTTTCTTTTCCTTTCTGTGCGCTGCCTAATTTTTCCTATAGTGACTAACAACCATAATCTGACGCAATTTGTGGGCGCTTATCGAGCTTAAAGCTAAGTATCCATCATATAGCATGCATAGAAACACTCCTTGGCTCGTGTCCCAATTATGGGGCTCCAAAATGGTATTTCTGATCAGCATTTACTTGCACTTAATTGTACTGTGCAGTGGCTTGTTGGTTCAATTTGTGCTGATAATATAAACAAGAAGTCTTACCTTTAGGAAAAGATTCAGTTGAGTGGTTCAGTGGCAGTGAGAACCGCTCCGAACCTATGGGGCTGTGGGCAATTCTTAGTCGGAGAATAAGAGCAGTAGCAGGAATTGCGGCTGACGTTCCACCTGTTTTCTTTAGGTACTACACTGTTCCAGACCTTCTCTCTGTCCACGAAATGCAGGTCCTCAGGTGAGAAAATGCGCCATTGAAGCCCCAGTACGAAGGATTTCTACTTCTTCTTTGCCTGCTACAAGCTACGGGCACACGCGGTCGCGAGGCGGCAAGCACTGAGTGATACCGATCACTACTAAATAATATTAAGGGATACAACTGCTGCTACTGTTATTAAGTGATATACTAAGTGATGTGATAATGACAGGATTATCGTAGCATGCATGGAATGTTTCCGAAAGGAATGGTTACTTGAGAGACTTGCTAGGCCTGTCTTTCTACCTCTGCCTACCCTCCTGGATTTGGCGTGGCGGTGGCGGCGGCAGCAGCCTCAATTATACTAAAATACGTGTCCTGTGGAGGACTTTAAACGTGGGCCCCCAATACAGATCCAACGCAAATGATGGAATCCGTGTGCGGTGAAGGTATAGGGAAGGACTTAATTGAATGCTATACATTTAAGAGCGATGCGTGCAATTCTGTTTTGCTTTTATCCCATCAAACATGAATTAACATGCAATATATATGTTTATGCACCACAAAGGTCATAACACTAGTCTCACGCAAATTTTTATGTTTATTCATTAAACTGCTCAAAGGTTATGCCGAAATTTAAGCATCAGATCGGGCTGAAGCGCAGTGTTAGAGGTCTACGCAGCGATGTCCCGAGAATGAAGGTGCCTGTCGACGGAGGAATGGCGATGACAGGTGTAAGCACTGAGAAGTACCACGACTATCTAGTCACCATCAGAGTATTTTGTACTTCATGTGTCATAGTGGCACATACCCTTTCTAGAGTACTGGCTAAGAATGGGCCCTTACTGGCCCACACAAGTCAAACACAATGAAGTAAATCAATAATTCCATTGGATATTGGAATTTGTTGTTTTTTAGATCTTTAGATATACAGCTAAGTTCAGCTATATATTCAGGTTTTATGTATAACCACATAAAGCCAACAGACAATGAAGCCAAGGAAAGCATCGGGGAAATTAAGTGTAGTTGAAATTGGAATGTAGATAATAATGAAGAAAAGGGAAATGAACGTGGACGAAAAGATAACTTGTCACCGGCGGGAGCCGAACCCGCAACCTCCGCATTACGCGTGCGTTGCACTACCAATTGTGCTACAGCGACGGCCATCAATTCGTCCACTAACTTGGGTATTTATGTTTACTAGATCTAGCCTTAGGAGTGTTAGCCAGCGCCACCCACCATGGTTCTGAGTGGCGCTGGCTAACACTCCTAGGGCTAGATCTAGTAAACATAAATACCCAAGTTAGTGGACGAATTGATGGCCGTCGCTGTAGCACAATTGGCAGTGCAACGCACGCGTAATGCGGAGGTTGCTGGTTCGGCTCCCGCCGGCGACAAGTTATCTTTTCGCCCACTTTCATTTCCCTTTTCTTCATTATTTTCTACATTCCAATTTCAACTACACTTAATTTCCCCGATGCTTTCCTTGGCTTCATTGTCTGTTGGCTTTATGTGGTTATGACTAATAAAATCGAGCCCCTCGGTTGCCATTCTTCTTTCAGGTTTTATGTAGAAACTTATTTGTGTTACGCAGAACTCAGGGGGCACTTACTGGCACTACTTTGTTAACAGGAGTTAACATATATAGCATACAGGATTTATTATGTATACATACAATGTATATACAGCATACAGGAGTTAATATAAGTCCGTTTGCTGGTATTTGCATTCGGCGCACATTTAACCTTAGTATATACGTATAACGGATGCGTAAATTCATGCGCCTCGACTGAAGCGTTCGTTCTCCCTCAACTGGACATCTTCCGCCAATACAAATTGCATAAGAAGTTGTCCTCAACTTAAGCAGAACTTGTTGCAGTACGGGCAGCAGTCCACTTTTTCTCCTTCCTGGCATCGCGCATTTTCTCATGCAGAAGCAGCACTGCAAGCTATTGATTCTTTCTTGAGAATAGGACAGTATTACATCACATGTTAGCCTTAGATGTCGTACAGGTATATGATCTGACCCAGAGGAACCGTCACTCCGTTACCTTCCAACGGGTACCTAGACACAGTGGCTTGGCCGGCAACAAGTTAGCTAGCATTCGTGAAAACAAGAACCGCGTTTTAGGGGCGAAGCTCCTTAGTGTGTGGGTCGTTTCCTCCTCTGTAGTAGTAGTAGTTGTAGTAGTAGTATGTAGCCACCTCTAGTTAATGAATTGCTCAATAGATGGCGTTGTGTGTCCGTACGTGAAAGAGACGCCGCATGTAGTTTTATGAAATGTGCACTAGGAAGTCCGTAGCTCTGGTTGGCATGGAGACCGCTATGTATGTATGTATACGCATATATACATATATATGTATATGTATAGTATAACCGGAAGCCGACTTCCGGTTTCGCTTCCGTTTCCACTTCCGGTTCCGCTTCCCGTTCCGGAAGCCAGCTTCCGGTTTCCGGAGAACGCTTCCGGCGTTTTTCTCTGTCGTCCGTAGCTAGGTGCGCTGCGGTGCACAAGGGCGTTCGTTCCCGACGCGCGTTCTCTTTCTCTCGTTCCCGACGCGCGCTCTCTTTCTCTCTCGTCCGTAGCTAGGGGCGCTGCGGTGCACAAGGGCGTTCGTTCCCGACGCGCGCTCTCTTTCTCGTCCGTAGCTAGGGGCGCTGCATTGCACAAGGGCGTTCGTTCCCGACGCGCGCTCTCTTTATCTCTCGTCCGTAGCTGTGGTTTACCCGAATGATCCCCCGGTGCTTCGCCCACTCATCATCATTCACTTCGTGGATATGCTGTGATTTTTTAAAACCTATTGATGTGAAGACACAGCGCTCTCGAATGCTCTATGTTTACTTGACTTCAGTGAGATTTTACAGTAGCCTACTGGACTCAAACAGACCATCGGGACATGTACTTACCTGCAGAAAATATACCCTAGCAGGCCTTTTCTTCTACCAGGTAAACTAAACTGTAGTCAAACAAGTATGCTTCCCAAGATTCACCTGAAAGTTGCCTTCACTCGATGCTACGCCCATCTTATCAGCCGTGCGGACAGCGCAGAATGTGAACACTGCCAAATGTCTGATACTGTGAAATATCTGTTTTGCGACTGCCCGCACTGCGTATCACAGCCGAAAACGATTGCTTCTACGCTGGCTGGCACTGGAAGACATGCATTGTCGGAAAGTACTATTTTGGCCGCAATGTGTGACCGCAGAGTAGCAAACAGCAGATACAACAGCTGTTATGGACTGCCTGGAGAGCACTTGACTGTGTTACGTGGTTATCGTATACACGAATCCATTCTTCCCGTCAATTTCATCACCATCTTTCGCCCCCTTTCCTTTTTATCATGTGCAGAGTAGCAGTTCAGAGTATATAAAGTCCAGTAGGGTAGAAAATTGGGCCGGTTGATGAAGTACAGTTCGAATTCTAGAAGACCAGCGCTCGGCCGAAATACACAGAGAACAACTCACACGCGTATATTGTGTGTTTGTGTGTCGCACTAGGACACTGCACACAAGGAGCACACTACGCTGCGTACTAGGAGCACCACTAGGACATTTCAGACTGCAGCCCACTAGGACGCTGCAAGTACCGACCGACCAAGCAGCAGCAGCTATAACGAAGCCGCATGGATAGGCAAAGAAGGCATAACTTAATTGAAATACTAATCTTTGTGATCATCAGCTTAAACATAAAAGACAGTTTGATCGCAGTAAGTTGCAACTGTCACTTGCTAGGGGAGGAGCGCTCTAGTACGCTGTAAGTACGCACAAACACTAAACGTTGGCCTTGTATCTACAGATAAAGATTGTAAAGGCCACTGGCTGTGCTTAACCATACCTTGTCAATGTTTTTATTGCGATAGCAATTATATGTACCTCCAAAGTGAATTTTCACCACCATCGCCAGCGTCATCATCGCCGTGATGTTTCGTATAAAGTAAAAGTACGATAAGATGCGTGGGCGGTATGCTGTGGATGCAAGATAAAGCGTACCAGGGTGAGCCGAGGAGGATGGTTGCTTGATGCGTCCTCCCGCGAGCCCAAATGTTGCAGATCACGTGAAAAATCACACGCTATTGGTGGCAGGTTCACCTCTAGCCCGGCCATGGTTGCGCATGGCTGTTCGTCTTGGAGGTAATCTGCACTCTATCTTAGAGGTAATCTGTGGAGGGTGGAACGTGGGCGTGCCGAGATCTCTACTCGCTTCATGTGTGCTGTCTTCTCCTTGTGTTGCAGGTTGCGTAATCTCAAGTTACGGAAAGGCGTCGAAACGACAGGCAGCACGAAGCGTTCGCTCCCGGAGGCAGATGCTCTTCACGCCAGCGCTTTGACAGCTACTGTCCTGTGAGATCTGTTCATGTTTGCCTGCGCGCGTAAGACCATGCTTGTCAATTTGACTAGTAAGCGAATGTTTACTGTAACTCACATGACCGATTAAACTGGGAGCCTCATTTCGTGTATTTGTCTAATAATTCGCTATTGAATCAATGCTTCGCCTTTTAGGCGAAACTTTTACTATTCTTTCTTGAAGGCAGGAATGTAAAAAGGAAGCATCCAATACTAGGACAACGGTTAGATTCCCTGACATGAAATATTTCCTCAAGTTCACGTGAAATTATACTAAAGAACATGCTTACAGAGAAATGTGCGCGCAGCATGTTCTCTTAAAAAGCGCTGGCTCACTTGTCGTTATTCAGTGATGCGTGAGCGTTGCATAGCCACCGTATCTAGAAACGTGAACCCCGAGACAAACGTTCAGCTGACCGCTTTACAGAGACCGATCTAATTAAGGAAAGCAGGACAAGGGCGGTTAAAGAAAACAGAAAAGGTTTGGGGTAAAGCTTTATTAGAAGAAATCGCGAATGCATCATTTCCTGCGCTCCTTCCCTGCTAGTTTGGTTGGTTCACAAAGACCCACAATAAGGTAAAACCCAATGGACACCAGGAATTTTTTTTTCGCAACAGTGCGCGTACTTTTTCATTTCATACATGTCACGTTATTGGGGGAACTTCTTTCATCGCCCGGAGGGTGGTGTCTGTGACGTGTCCAGAATGCGTGGACGACAATGTGGAAGCTTTTGTCCAAGCGAAAATTCGGCGACGTCGCGCGGCATAGTTCCCAGCTGTCACCACACGAAAAGAAAGTAGGTGCCACTGTCAGAGAGAATGAGCATGGCTAAACAATGCAGGTGAGAACGCGATTGGACGACCAAGCGAAGCAGGAAACTTGGACATAAATGCACAGCCGTGAATCTGTTGCCACATCCTTGTCACTATCGGCAAACCCCGTGGCTGCCTTGTCGCCTCTTTGTAGAGTGCCACCTTTCAACATGTAACTTGCATTGTGCACGGTAGGAATTTATTCGTGAATCTTTTAAAAATGTAACTCTAAGAATACCCATGACACTGTCAATTCGCTAGAGTGAAATGGAATTTCCACGAGACTGCCAGAACAATGACGTAACGTGGTAAGCTACAACACTGTCAGGGTCCTGGGTACGTCAACTTCAACTTCAAACGAAGTCATAAACGACTGGTCGTCGTAGCTTTCAGTTTGGGAGCCTTAGAGGCTCCCTGAAGTATTAAGCACTGAATGCCCGGGAAAAACTTAACTGTAAGCCGCCGGAGATGCAAAAATAGTAGCGCTGGCTGTAATTTGCTCAGATGTCGCATGGAAGAGCTTCTTTCACGCATAACTTGGTCGGCCAAAATTAAGTTGTTCACCGTCAACAGTTGACAAAATTGAGTTTGAGTATAAAACGACAAACCACCAACTGTTTCTTATAAGGATGGTTGGGGTGCGAAGTATCCACTGCAGACCGTCAAGAGAGAGAGAAAAAAGTTTTGTAATAAATACCTAATAAAAGGAAGTCCCTCTGATACTTCCGGCGATGTGCCTAAATACGTGGATTCTTTCTCTCCTGGAGAGATATAGGGGCAAGCTGTCGTATATGGTTTTCCGATCTCTCTTGGAAGGATCCAGTCGTTTAACGTAACGAATGAGCTCTACTATCTCCCAGCAAGGCAGATTTCTCGCAAAGCAAATGCGCCGGAACATGTCCATAACAGATGGAGTGCTTTGTACGGCTCACCTGCCGTCCATAGGCGTTTTTCAAAATTATTTACAGTGGTAGATTGCTTTTGTTAAGAACGACGACAGGTGATCTTGAATGCAAACTTGTTAACTGGCGTCTCGGTCAGTTTTTTCTATGTCTCCCTACATCACTCCGAGAAGACTGAAACTTCGACAGCCATTCTGTCTTGACTTGTTAAATTTTACAGCATGTTATAGTTTCGCGGTTCTGGCTTTTTGGCATATCGATCTGGAGCTAGCTGCAAGCTAGTGTTATTTCTTTTTTTTTTCAACATGATGTATGTTATTTTGTATGGTGAATTCATTTGCGCTTGCGTTTATTCTTTAACACTACCTTGACAGATTTATGGATTCTTTTCTTCATGTGAATGGTGGGCTGAAAAAGTTAGCCTGTTAATTTTGTCGCACCAACACCGGAACATTTGCGTCATAGTGTTACATTTGTGCAATCTCATCACATTTCCATATATACTGCGCAGAATTTGCGTGATTAACGTTGCATTTACATGAAACTGTCTTACATATGTGTCATTTTGTGCAAACATTTGTGCCATAAGCTTTACCTTTGCATATAGAGAGAGAAAGACAGAGAGAATGTTTAATAGTATGCTGGAGATATTAGCATGGCTCTTCACCTGGCATGCTACTCTAGGTGCTGGGTGATAATTAAGGTACGCAAATTATTCAACTACACGCATAAACGTTTGCATAACATTCGCTTTAACGTTTTCGTAAACATCAAAGAAATCTTCGCTTATCACCGATTTCCATAGATGCGTGGGATCCACCTATTTTTTCTTTATGAGAGAGCCAGTGCGCTGCAGCAACGGACTTGGTTGGAACAGCAGTCAGCACAGAATGAAGCCAGTACAATGCAATATAGGAACTTTTAAGGTCGACAAAAAAAAAAAAAGAAAGAGTGATCAGAAGTTTTTTTGTTTTTTTTTTTTCGTTTTTGCATCAAACTCGAGTTCCGTTGCGAAGCTGACAGGTCCTTAGAGAGAGAGAGAGAGGGTCACTTGAATGAATTATGGAGTTTTTTTTTTCTGGTGGTATGTCAGCATGCTACTCCAGATGGGTCTGTTCAAACGAAAGGATATGCAAAGGACTCGACGCAGATATACAACCTTACAACCTACACAAAACACGCCACAAAAGTCAACAATCTAATGTATTGCATTGACACTAGTGTATGTGAGAAAGCGTAGATGTATGTGCCTTCGATGCGCGAGATGCCCAGACAGCCTCAGTCCATGGGCCGAGGATGTGTCTTAGCTCAATGGATAACAGTATCTTATGGATTCTCAGTGGAAAGATTGAGGCTGTTCTTTCTGGAGTAATTAGCCTGCAAGCGCAGATTCAATGGGCTATGTCATGACAGCCCATTAGCGATGTCATGCATGATACTCGTGAGGGACAATAGATGATGGCAAAGAATTTTATGTCAGCAGCGGTATGTAAAGTTTTATTTCTAAGTGAAGTACTTCTCGGGGGAAACGTGTCGGGCAGTGACCTTGGTTTCGCGTGATCACATTCTTTTCAAATTCACGTTTCCTGACAATGCTCGAGGATTCGTGCTAATGTTAGTCTGGGACAATAGCACTTTTTCGTAAACTGCAATTGGGGCACAAAACGAAATGGCAGCCATTACGCCTACGAGCTCGCAGTAGGAGTGCTCTTAAGAGCGCCGTTTCGGGGAAACACCTGCCATCAGAGACGTCGGCCATCGAAAGCACTGCTCGAGAGCAGTACTTCATGTCTAAGCTTCACAAACATCGGCCAGTTCTCGCCTACTTGCTGGTTCACCATTCTTGCTGCAATATACGTTATGCACTGGCACGTCCTTTTTCGCTCCCTTCAGTCGTTTGCCCAAGCGTCTAGTTCCATGATTGCGTGGGAGATTGAGGGCTAGTTAATTGTTCTGTCTGGAGAGTTCCTGCGGCACTTGTTCGCGAGGGAAATTCATTTGAACGAAGGATGCGACCATTCGGCCGCCGGTATTTCGAAATACGACGTCTCCCCTGCTGTCCCTATTATTCTTCGGGACGCCATAGAAAAGTCGCCTGTTCATCATGGCTAGACTGCGCGCAGGGCTGAGGAAGTTGATTTAATTAGCTCAAGGTCCGCGATGCGTGTTTCACTTGGCGCTGAGGAGGTTGACAATAGAGCTCTGCCGAGTGGTGAAGAACCAGGCTTCCGATTATCGCGCGCTCGAAGTGACGCAGACGATTCCCAGGAGTGAGGGGGCGAATTAGGTATCTTGAGGAGATGCGTCCCATGAAAAAAAACCAAGAAAAGTTATTAACGTCGCCACGCCGTCGCGCCTTATTCTAACTGGCTGGCTAGTGTATGGCTGAACCTGGACTGGTCTAGGCGAGCTCAAGTTGTAAGAGTTTGACGCCTGTCTACGCCCTTGCCTTTTATACTTAGTACGCGCGTGAGTTGATTACTTAGAACTCGAATAAGGCAACCTGTGAGTAGCTATGGGTTGGTAAAGTCGTGCGCAAGACACTCTCCTTTGTTTCCTGCGCCCTCTTTCAGTTGGTATGCGTACGGAGTGGGAATTTGGGTAAAAACGGCGTTCGCGAAATACTACTCACTGTGTAATCAGATCACGCATTATTTCAGGCTGCACGTTAGCGTGAACATACTCTGCAATACCGTGTCTTGCAAGCATAGGCAGTGGCGTGCTAAATGAAGTGAACAATTCTTTAGAATATCCGCACAATATTCTCCTGCAATACCGTAATGCTAAATGAGAAGAAGCTAAAGCAGTGCAAGCCCTTAGTGAAGCTGTTATCGAAGGTTTCACGTCACGACATCTTTGTCGCATACGTCTCCTTTCTTAGATTATTCAATGTTGTTAAACAATTTGGGACACCTTTGTGAAATCATGCGCTACGGAAAAGGGAAGCCAATCTCTTGGTTGGATCAATATTGCAGCTTACATTTAAAAAGTATGTCTGATCAGATATGTATAATCTCTGTGCTTCTCACAGATAAAGAAACAACTGAGGTGTTAAAGGCTGGAAAAAAAGCTGCGATTAAAACACAGCTTTAATAGCTCCGCCTCCCAGCAAGACAAGGCAGCAAGGTGTAAGCATTCAGAATGTCACGCAGGTTACAGCATACATATAAACTACCATATTACAAAGTACACCAAGCAGCAAAACAACGTCAAAAATTCAAAAGAGGGCGAAAATAAAAAAAATGACTGTGGCTTAACTCAGTTATGCCTGGGTGTGCGTAGCGAGAGGAACGGTTAATCTTATGGTTTAGCTTGGTTCTCTCTACGGTTACATCTTTATCGTTTAGCTTCCTACGTCTGAGTGTTTCTATTTGAGTTAATGATGTTCAGTTCGTCATTCACCACTTCGCCGCATTTCAACATCAACGACTATACTCAGTATTACGCACTTCAGTATTACGCACTTTATTGCCCACTTTCTAGACAGTAAAGCCTGTGTCAAACGCTCTTGAAAGGTTACTTCTCTTGAATGCTTACTTTCCCGCATTACAGATGTGCTTGCAAGAAAGCCTATTTTGGTATTGCGGGCTATAAAAAAATGATAGAATCGATGATTGGTAGATGGGATAATAATGTGATAGTAGATTACTCCTACCCTTACAAAAAATTGGTGACATCACCCTCCCTGCGTCAAGGTCGTAACAAAAAAAGGAAGTAAAAAAAAACTAAAGCTGTAGTGTCGCAAAAAAAAAAAAAAAAAAACCGTTGTGATGCCGTTTCGGCTCGGTTGATACGGTATATCTGCAAAATAAATGCATAATGGTCAAGTTAACACATGTGATCGTTGTAATAGTGTAATAGCAGATGATTAGTAGTGAAGGGTAGACATGCTTAAGTTAGTTAAATAAGTAAGCAAAACCGAAGTAGCTGCAGAGACAAAGAATACTTATGCGTCAGTAGACAATTCTCAAAATTTCTGTAGCATGTTTTCGCCAGATATCTGAGCTGATCACCGTGTAATCCCCACAGATTCGTTAGTCACCCAACGCAGGGTGATTTCTGGATTGCGTGAGCATCCTTTACTAGCACAGTACATCATGGGTCGCGATTGCTCAAGTTAATCGAGAAATTTCAGACACCGAGCGCAAGTGAGAGTTGTGCTCATGTGGTATCAGACTCGTCACTGTTCATCGAACCGCAGGATAGAAATAAACGTTCAGGTAGCAGAAACACGTGTACGTGAGTTGTGCACAATAAAAGTAGGGAAACATGCGTACTGGTGACTCAGCTTATAAGGCTCCTCTTGCCTCATGCAGGGGCTCCCATTTCCGTTAGTGCAAACACCGCATTGTGTTTCCTACATTTTAAAGCGTAGCTCAGGCGCCCGTTCATGCGGCGAGCGTCGGCGTAACCGAGCGAACGAGCACAGCGAAAGATAAAAGCGAGCGCGGAGCGCAACGTGAGATAAAAGCTTAGGGCCGCGCAAGACGGGCGACGACCACTACGAGGTGGTGCTAGAGGGTCCACGCATCCGCGGCAGCGGCGGCGCCGGCAGAGCGGGGGAAAGAAAAAAAAAAGAACCAGAAAGTTCATCTTCTAACGCGGCAAAAGCGGCGGCTCCCGCCGGCCCAGGCGCCGCCAGCCGAGCAGGAAAAAACAGAATCAGAAAGCTCACCTTCTCGCATAACGTTCGCTGCAAGCGTCTCTCCCGGTAAACATTCCGGTTGCATAAGTTGCAGTACGCGCTTCGCGGCAACTGTGTGGCCGGTCTATATAGTACAGCGCCGCCCGTCGCGACTCTGCCAGCCGGTGCGGTGATCGGAGCGATGCCTCAATATATCGCGAAGTGAAACGTATAGAGGTGCGCTCAAATTTTGCATTAGGGAGTATCGTAATCATTGGTGAATTTCGTATGGTAATTTTATAGCGCTATCTTTTTATCACAGACCTCCCCTCCCCCCCCCCCCCCCGACTCCTCTACCACTCCTTCTCCCATCACCCATCCCTCGACTCCTCCCCCCCTCGCCCCCCCCCCCCCCTTAAAAGTTTGCAAGAAATCTAGCTGGCCTTCTGCAGACAGATCACACCAGTTATCCTATGCATTCTGTGATTGCGTTAGTATTGAATTATTTGCTAGTAAGTTTGTTGCAAACGCATGCACTGCAGTCGCGCATCTATACAGACAGAGTGAAAATTCGCATTTTGCAAGTTTAACCCTACTGCCCAGAGAGGTAATTTATGTTTTCTACCCACTAGCCGCATTGGCTCAGTGGCTGAACCATGCTGTAACTGAGCGTGTCGTCCTTGGTTTGATTGCCGATAGCATGAAGTCAGTTAAGGGATGCAAGAAGACTCATACACACACTTATAGACAACTGCATGTTGAATAACTTATCATAACGAAAGTTAATCCGTGGTTCTCCGCAATTACCCGTTGTCTGCGCCTTGTGTGACCTAGAGACATGAACCTCCAAGAGGTACTACTATTAATATACCGTTGTATATAGAAGTACCATCTATTCCCATTCAACTATGTACTCATGGAAGGAAAAGAATGCTGTTGGCAATAACGTTTTAACTCCATGACATCAAGGTAACATCCTGTGCAGCCACCAATGTCGTATTTACAAGGTACGGATGACCAATTCATCACAAACTCTAAATCCACTGAATTTAGCCATGCAAGCGATACTGGACGACAGTTCGAAAATTTAGCTGTTAAGACAGTTCAAGCAAGCCGAACAAAAAATGTAGATTTAGATTACATGTTCTATAGACAGTATACGCTTTGCGCAATAGCTGGATATAGAAGCTTACTTGCATTTCTCGACGGAACAGACGTCGAAGCGTGTGTTCTGCCTACTACGACATATATATGAGGGCTTCACGAAAGTGCAGCCACTGTATATCTATAAACCATAACGTAGGCATGTAGTGCTGCCTTACACTGCATATATAACGAAAACATTGCAGCTTGTTTTACGTCAGTACCAGGCACTATTGATACTGAAGTATCATACCATGGCTGCTCATTTTAGTCGAGAAAATAGTTAATGCAGGCATTCCGTGCGCCGTGAGTTGGTACCATACGGATAGCAAGTATTAGGATTATTCGAAATTTCAAAATACAAGTTTCTATATGGCGCACAGTCCTGTTGATAAGAAGCTAATTTGACTCGCGAGCAAAATTTTTGATGACGTGGTTGGCAAGCTGTGCCACAACTTGCAGACTGCACAGATAATGTAGTCTCCAGCCTCTACAGTGCTAAGTCCATGTTTTGCAACTTATCGTGATTTGTATAGTGACAGCGTTACGAAATAAGCACCACTCTATAAAGATACTGCGCCAGCGAAATTCTTGAAGCAGCATCCTCAAGGCACCACTACGTCTACTGAAATATGCTCTGCAGGAGTTCTGGTTGAGATGTTTTTAAGTTTATTTCCGCTGCAGAGCCAAGTGCTGCATCTAGATACGATCTGAATTGGTTGTTTGTCCCTTTGCGGCGTGGTCTACGTGGCTTCAGATAATCAGAAAATGTAGAGTTAGGTTTAGAAGCCATTCGTTGTAGCTGTTACGCATCTCTAATATGGATGAAATATTGCTTCAGCCACCATAAAGTTCGGCAACAAAACCTACACCAGCTCGTCGCATTCGTTAATTGAAGCTTAAGAGGCTTGAGTGTTTTGCATGGTACACGTTGAAGCAGTGTTAAGGTTTATGAGATGGACATTGCAAAAACGTCATTGTCTTGTTTTCGTATGGTCCCTTGCTCACACTTGAGCTTTTACACTCTGTTTGGACTCAGGGTAGCGTTTGGGCCTGTGATCCTTCCAGCCACAGGGATGAGTACGTCCGGGAGTAGGAGCGAGAGAAAAGGGTTTTATCTTGCAGTATTTACGCGTACATTGGCTCTACATATGGCAGCGCTCTCCATGTAGGAGAACTTTGACTGTCTGACTCAGTACATATCTCAGCACACATCAGAACACGTTAGGACACACGAGGACATCAAATCTGTTCGCTTATGAAGCAGTCCTCTTCCCTATGTGACCAGACTAGGGAATCTGATCCCTGTGTCTCAGACAGTCACAATTGTCGGCCGTTCACAATATCCCCCCATGATGTCGAACCGTTCCGCTGGCCTCCGCCTCCAATGTTGCACCTTCGCCCCCGCATTTGCCGCAAATGCATGGTCATCTGGGAAACCGAGATTGTTGGCGTTCCCACGGAAGTAATTCCACGAAGTTGGCCCTTCGCATCAATCAGTGGCATCTCCGTGACGGTAAGCTTGTCATAATTGGTGTCGGGCACTGTCGACGTCTGGACGGCGCTGATGAAAGGGGCTGCCTCAGTGGCAACGCCCAAAGAATGCGCGTTGCTGTCTTGAGACGTAACAACAAGGTTTAGAAATATTTAACCCCTTCCTTCTTAAAGTAAAACTTTTTCAATGTGAATTTTCAGCGCCTAATTCCATGTTTCTGCAATGAGATGTAGGAATGACTTGCTTTTATGCAGTGTACTTATGTTGAATCAACAGCCTGTTATCATGCAAATACGTGCCCCCTTTGCGCAAGCACGAAGGTATTCTCAAGAGGCAGCTGCAATATCAGTTCACGCACATCAGTACCAAGAATTACTGGTCGTTGAGTCAATATTATAATAACTGGATTGCGGAACATTCACACAAAGTCCTCACAGCGAAATTGCTACCGCATTATTTTCTTTGTGTATATTTACTGTATAGAGCAGAATAGAAGACACGTATATAACTAAAGAAAGCTGGGACAGGAAGAGAGCCATGTGAATCATAGAGCAAACGGGAATAGCCTATATTCTAATTGACAGTGTGAAGGAAAAATGGAGCTGGGCAGGCCATGTAATGCGTAGGATAGATAACCGGTGGACCATTCGAGTTACAGAATCGATACCAAGAGAAGAGAAGCGCAGTCGAGGATGACAGAAAACTAGGTGGGATGATGAAGTGAGCAAATTTGCAGGCGCAAGCTGGAATCAGCTAGCGCAATACAGGCATAATTGGAGATCGAAGGGAGAGGCCTTCGTCCTGCAGTGGAAATAAATATAGACTGATAATGATGATGATGATGATAGCGGAAGAAGGTACGTTTTTCTAGCACGACTGCTTTTTTTTTTTTGCAAATTATTCGCACGAGGGAAATGTGTGCTTACTCCTGCGCGGGAAGGCACTTGAGAAATAATAAGACTGCAATAATTATTCCGTCCTTGAACTCATCTACTGCGATAGCAGTTACACCTCTGACTCCTTTCAACATCCTGAACTTTATGCCCCAGAAACAGCTGAATTCCTGCACAAACCACTTCATCGGCAACGGACAACAACAACTGCCACATCGACGGCACGAAGACGACGGTGTCGTTAATGACGACAGGTGTTAAGTGAGATTTAAGACAGAGAGGAGCAGAATTTCCGAGAGCGACGCCTACAGCGTTGATGACTGTTGCGTACGCGGCGCTGTGAACTATGCTGCTGCACTGTGCGCCAGATAAGCTGCGTAAGTGCATCGTACGCTGTTACTTCTTAGATTCCAGCGTAGGTGCCACCACGCTGCGAGTCTGCGTCGCGCATGATACAATTTGCATATAATTGTCCTACAATCTAGAATTTTGTCAGTACCTGTGTGGTTAGCGATTGCGGCTCTAAACTGCCCACTGCCGCAGTGGTGTTCGACCACCAGTGGTTTCGTTTTTCTTCGCCATAAACTCAATCACCCTTACCTCCACAGTGGAAAAAGAGAGAGAGAAAAAGTGGGATATAGAGGAACGGCGGAGAGCTTAACCAGATGCGAGTTTCCTGTTTGCTACCCTCCCTTAGGTGCGGCAAATAGGAATTGGAAAGAAAGAAACGAGAGAAAGAGAGAGAGAGAACAAGGAAAGAATGCGGCCAGCTTGACACTAGCGGTGCCAAGTCTGAAGAAACAGCGCAGCTGGGCGACGTTCCTTAGCAATTAGTTGATGTAGGCTTAACGCGGCTTAACTTGGCTTTTTCAAGGCAAGTTTGGGCTATCAAGGCATGGCTAGGCTATCAGGGCAAACTAGGCTATCATGGCAAGGCTGGGCGATGACGCTTGGCTTGACTCTCGCTTTCTCGGTATTCCGGATCGGCTCGGCGACGTCGCATATCGGCGGCTTTGTTGGCGAGGTAGGTTGGAGCAGGCACGAAGACGGCCATTGCTTTCCCGCGTAGCTTAAGGTGCTCATCTTGTCGGGCAGCCTCTTCTTCCGGCGTCAAGATGCGCTTAGGTCGAGCCATATCTCGGTAGAGCGGAGAAATGCCCGGGCGCCGGCGCGCGCACGCTTTGATTAGCGCGGTCACATGACTCTGCTGACTCTCGCGAGCATAGCGCGCTATGCTCGCCAGAGACGTGGTTCCTCCTCGCTAAACCAGTTTTAGCGTTGCACACCGGAATTTTGCCAAGCTTCAACAGCTCCGCTGTTAAAACAATAAAATGAAGGGTATTCTGATTAGCGGCGTTCACACGGGCCGTTTGATCGCAAGGAGCGCAGTAGCGGTTGCACGGCTTTCTGAGGCGATGTTGAGTCCTGTCGATGCTGTAAACTTCTTTCCTCCGGCAGAGGCGGTCGTCGAGCTGGTCGAACACGACTCACTGGACGTCGAATGACGGCGACGACGTGACGGACCGCAAGCGTAAGTTGAAGAGTAAGCCCTCCTTTCGAGATCTTAAAATGCTGTAGCACCGAAACACGTTTATTACTCTAACCATAGAAGTTCAATCCGGATAACCGACTAATTTCTTGTGTGATACGCAGTGCTATCATTACATAACACGCACGCACGAATATGAAACGCGACTTGAGCTGCAGGGCGTTCTCGGACAATGGTGGTGCCCTGGCTCTGAACTTTGCACCATTAAGGCCCTTATAACATTCTCGTGGGATGCAGGCCTCAATGAGACTGTAAACGAATGCGTGCGCATGCACATGCGCATCGCATGCGTCCGCAGGCGCTCGCACTTCGTCTTTTTTTTTCTTCCATATTTCACTCCCTTTTTTCAGTTCCTCACCATCTCACCTAGCAGGTCGAGCCTGTCGCTAACATAGCCTTTCCAAATACCGATAAACATTATATATATAAACACAGGAGCTCGCCTAGTCGGTATGTATAATTCGCGGCTTTCTTGAAGTGTCCTTAGCTTCAAGGAATGAAAGCACTATTGCTGCTTGCTCATTCTAATTCGTTTTATGGACTGCGTGCACAGAAGATTGTCCCATTGTGAGTCCGACTGCACCATTTATTTATATTTCAGTGGGCTGTTTACCATTTGGCAGAAATCATCAGCAAAAAGCAAGTGGGCTGACCTTACGGTCCAATGTGCTCCAGCTACGCCTGGGCCACAATCGCGGCTTCACCGTAACGTGCTTTCCTAAGCCTAAACAGTACTTAGTGGCCTACTGCACCTAAGAGGATTGTGAATTTTAAATTAAGCACCAAACGACTTCATTAGTTGGGCGCTGCAGTCTTATTGAAAGGTGATGGGATAAGCCCGTTCATTGTAAGCCGGTTGCGACATCAGTTGCCAAGAATTATAAATTTCTTGTGACCAGATCAGTGCTCGAGTTAACAATAACAATGTTACAACAGTGAGTGCGTCAATAATTATCAATTGCTGCGATGTAGTTCGTGCATTAAGAGCGCGTACTGATTTTGTCACGTTTTCGTGAGATAATTGAGAGAGCTCAAACCCAATTAAATGTTTTTTTTATAAAGGCGTCTTTCATGCACCGTTCGAACACTCGCCTTTTAATCGGATCAAGTGCGCCTTCAGGGCAGGTTATGACACAACGAGGTCTTCGGTTACAACACGGCACAATACATAATCACCGCTTAGAATTGCGAATTTTTGTGGCACGTGTCAAGGACGCAAGCCTTCTTAAGTTGTTCACCACATGCGGTCATGTATTCATGGGCGTTACATGGCCCTCTTGACTAAAAAAAATTCACACTTTAACGCAACTCAATTGGCGTTATATTTAATAAGCCGTGATTCCTGACTGAGAATATATGTAAACAGAAAGGGTTATTTATACTATTCTATAATATTTGCATATCAAGCAGACAGGTGTTGTGTACCAACCGGATGCATAGATTTTTCAGGTATGCTTTCTTCTATCGTTGTTTTTCTTCCCGAAACTGTTCTGTATCTGAGATAGTGTATCCCCCGTATCTTCTGGGGAGGGGGTTGCTTATCCTGCTTAGACCCGAATACAGATATGGGACATAATCGCTCTTCAAGCTGGTTTTTATTGTCTACTGGCATTGTACGCTGATGTACAACACAAGACGTGGGGTCAGGTTCTACCATACGTAACATTTGCGTACAACTCTGCCATCCAGGAGACAACGCGATTCACGCCAGTTTCGTCTTGTCTATGGACGTGAGGTTCAAACCATGCTGGATGCGATGCTTCCAAACGATTACGACGCGGTGCTCACCCCTGACGCTGAGCAATTAAGCAGTACGCCGAAGAAGCTCGCCAATTGGCATGCCCACACATCACGCAACAGCAGAGTGTAGATGCACGCCGCTAGAATCTTCGCCATCGCCAAGTGGAATACCACCCAAGTTTGGGCGGCGCACCGGTGTCCACACCCAAGTTTGGGTGTGGACACCGGTGCGCCGCCAGGGGTGGTCAGAGAAGCTGCTCAGTCGCTACTTTGGACCCTACAAAGTGCTGCGTCGCGTTAGTGACGTCAACTACGAGGTTCTCCCGGATAGTGCCATATCGCCCCAGCGTCGAAGGCACCACTCGGAGATTGTGCACGTTGTTCGCCTCAAACCTTATTTCGCGCGATAGTGCGACAACGTCTCAACTTTATGACTAACTTTTTTTTTCTCTCCCTCACCCCCACTTGTACATACTTTATGTTCGGTCCCTCTTTTTTTTCCCTCTTCCTACGTCGACTAGCACTAGCACGGGGACGATGCCCATTTTTCTCACAGGGGGAAAATGCCACCAGCTCACGAGCTGCGGCGAGCGCGAGCCAGTACTCAGGCAAGGAGAGAAGAAGAAGAAGTTTTCGTTTTTCGGGTCAGCCATCTTCTTGGCTAGTGCTCGTCTCTGCCGGTGCAGTACTTCTTCCTATAAGGGTCTTCTGTTGCACGTGACAGTATGTTACAAATGTGAAAACCCCTTTTTTTTACGTCTGAAATGCCATAGTTGAAATGTGAAAAGCTGCATTCTGTACATCGAAGACGTCACCATCTCATCATGTTTGCTATTGTAAAAACTGCATTTCAATGCCTAACGCAGATATGTAGATGGAAATACTTGTAGTGCATTGTCATGTTGCTGCTGCATCCTGGATTTTCACGCAATCTCAAAGAATTCGAAAAACACTACAAGGTTGCTTTCCGCCATCTATGCCAACACAGAGGTCTAGATCAATTTAGTGTCAAATTTCTCGAAAGCGGATGACAAGAACATAAGTAAACCACTTCTGTACAGCTCCATATGCACCGAAATTCTTATCCAGAATGAATATTTTGAGTAATCACTTAAGGCTGAATTTTGAAAAAAAAAAGAAATTGAAGGCAATTTGCAATATATTGTACAAGCGGTCATATAGGAGGCTAACCTTTAAAAAGTATTCTCCGATGATTCTATTTGCCGGGATGAAATTTCTGGGCTTCTGGTTAAATAACTGATGAGGTGCCGAGAGCATTTAACACTGTTTTGTGTCATTCTACTTTCTCTTGCTGTATTTTTTATCACTGACATATCACTGACATATTACGACGTTTCACACGTCTCACATACTGTATAAGTTCGCAGAACATTTGGCGAAGACTTCACGTCTTGCACGTGAATCGTTACCCACTCGGGAAGCGTCGATTAGACTGAATACTATTTACAAGAAGTATTTGTAAAGCAACGGCAGCGCTGACCAGTTCAGTCTACAGCTCGAGCTCAAGGAGCAGTTCGTCATCTTCACCGGGGCATCCGCTCGCTTAGTCCAAAAGAAGCCAGCAACGTGCATGTAGCAACATGAATAAAATAAGGAGATGTTGGTACCAACAGATGGTGTCGGCAACCCCTTTTCACATGAATAACGTGGAAATGTATGACGACACACCACGAACTTAAAAAGGACGCCTTAAAAAATAACACATTATAACTAACAAACACTATGTATACAGGTACAGCACACATATAGCGGACGTGGCACGAGAGAAAAGTGCATTCAATATTACTTATTAAAAATGTCGCAGTCAGTACAGGTACAATACGAAACGTAACGAGAAAGAAAAGTGCATGCACTGTCTACCTATACGGGGTGATCACTTTTAAGTTCTACGGAATTTCTAAAAATCGCCTGTGACAGATAGCATAATTATTGTCCCTGAGCTGGATTATTCGAAGCGGCGGATATTACTAGCACGAGAAATCCGAACACATGTTCTACTAAATGTCAAAAATTCACCAATTACCTTCCTAGTTAGTTACATTACAGCACATATTACAATTTACGAGGTGCAGCTGGTGAGTTTGCAAAAAGTATCCACTTGAAATGAATTTCCAGAATGATACCAATTTCGAGATATTCATTCCCAAAGTGTGTGATGAAAAGCATGGGCGTTCCAGTTACTCTTGTTCTTCAATGCATAAAAGGGCGTTTTGTAAAAAAATGTCACAGTTTCGCCCGAAAGGCCAAGCATCATTTGCGATAGCAAATTAGTAGAGAGCTATTCGGAGTAGGGATAGTAGTTTTATCGGCTGCATAAACTTGGACACATTCGCTTACTAACTGAATTAACAAGCGTGGTGTCAGCGCGCACAAGCAAACGTGAATAGATCACACACGATGACCTCAGACAACCACTGTGAAAACGCTCGCAGCAAGCGCAGCCACCGCAGCGAGCGAATGTTCGTGCGGTCTATCGCTTCAACGGAACCTGAGCGGCGAATGCACAGCGCATACAAAGGTCAGAGCCGTGTGGAGATTGCTTTCAAGATAGGGTGCGGGGGCGACCGCCGCAGCCGGGCAAAGTACAAGCGCAGTTGTTGACAGAGTAGAAGCTGCCCCACCCCTCCCTTCCGCGCTGCCTTTCCGCTTTCCTCCTTTCGCGTGCGAGACTGTGTCGCCAGTTCCCCTTGCGCCCGGTTGCAAGATACGCATTTGATGCCGCAGCACAGCGTCGCCTCTCCCCCCCCCCCTACCGCCCCCCCATACCCCCCCTGCTTTCGCGCGACGGGAAGTCGCGTTTGCTCCCCGCCGTGAGTTCGCTCTCCGTGATACCGCGTGTCCCACGTGCGCTTTCACTTGCACATACGGCGCGCGGCGACGATATTGTCGCCCTTGGACTTTATACGGAACCTCACGGCGACGACGACGGCATAAATCCGCTGGAAGTGTCCATATAATTGCTATCGCAATAAAAGTAAGAGAAACAACAGCGCACTTCTACGTCGAGTTTGATGGCGCATATGTCCAAATTGGTATCATGCTGGAAATTAATTCCAAGTGGATACGCCTAGCAAACTCACCGGCTTCATTTCGTAAATTTTAATGTGTCATAAAGTAATTAGTGATTTTTTTAGTTGAATTTGTTTTGATTTCTCGTGCAAGTAGTGTCCGCCTCTCTGAATAATCCAGCTCAAGGACTAGAATTATGTTATTAGCAACAGGTGATTTTTAAAAAGTTCTGTAAACCTTAAGAAATCGTCACCCCGTATACAAATGCACATACGGAAAATCGTATTTTCACCATGCAAAACTGTACATGTACTTTTTTGGTATGTAGGCTGGAGCGTATAGGATCGGCATATCGTTAGTGGGCGAAACGGCCTAGAGCAGATTAGGCTATGTCTGTCGTGAGGCTGTATTGTCTGAGCGAGAACTTAGAGAGTACAGCTTTCGTGAACTCACATTTTATTTTAATATACCTTAAAGGCCAAGAAAGACATTGCGTAAGAAGGTATATGTAGAAATTAAGTGACTATAAAAACACGAAATACATACAACTCCAATAATTCCAACAAAATAAGTGACAAGAAAAAAAAAAACAAGGGGTGCGGGGAAAATACACACTGTGAACAGTAAACCAGCATCACTCAAATAAAAGAAAGGTATAATAATTTAGAGGTAAATAAGTCCGTACCATTTTCGTGAATCAAGAAGTTCAAAAATCTGATGAATCAGAAAAATGTTTTCAAATGTAATATGAAATTTTACAAAGAGTGATAAACATTGAAGAAATAGATGCTATAACATACAGTCAGTGTAAGGCAGAAACCAAGGGTCAGTATACAAACATCTATCAATAACTGAATCCTATCAACGCTACATTTGATGCTGTGATATGGTGTTATCTAAAAAAACTCATCTCTATATAATACACATTGGAATTTGTTATCGGCAGCCTAGAAAGCGATTTTGTCAGGAAGGTTGTTCGAGATCCGTAGGGCCCTTGGAAAAATCTAAGTAACAAATGATTATGTCCCGTCTATAGATACATGCGAAGATGAACTGATTATACTCTTCTTAGAAAGGAAACACAAGACGCAAAACGATGGCTTTCTGTTATGGACGTATTGATGGATTGTTTAAAATTACTGTCCGTTTCAGTTTTTCCTTTCATTCCTGTCGTCCAAATTTTCTGGGACACTGATAAAACCACATTTTTCTGTCCCCCCCCCCCCCCCCCTACCCCTTAATCCTTCTTATTTTAACGATTTTCTTGACACAGCTTTATAAGACGTTTAAGGAGATACAGTCAGCAGCTGTCATCATTCGTATTCGTTTTATTAAGGTGAAAGGCTAAATTCTCTCATCCTACTATGGCCTTTGGGAAAAACGTGTCCAGAGGTACAAAAATTGTCATCATCAGCAATGGCTCATACCCCCTTAAGCAAGCGAAAATGGAGTGGCTCATCCCTCTCGTAATGCAGAGGCTACAAGCACCCAGCAAAGTAAAGAAGACAGTGCATACTTTCATTGAAATCACCCTTACAACACACAGAACAGCATATGTTTCAATCTCCTGCTTAGAGGATGCAAATTAATGTCGAAGAGAAGCGTCGATGGCGCGAATCTGACCCTGCTATACGAGCTCGCGAAGCCACAGCTAAGCGTCGAAAATGAGCCGAAGAAGCCGAACTGCGAAAGCAGCAATGCGACGATGCGAGACGGCGCATTACCAAGTTTGCAGCAAGGTTGCAGCCTTCACGTGTTACACGAGTGTAACATGCTGCTGAACTGTTTCCGTGCAGAAGTCAAGCGATTGCTGGCCTTTTCTGTACATTGTGCAACCCTTCTTAGCTGTTGCCACCAGAATGCGCTTGTACTAAAACCTCCAAGGAGTAGCTGAAAAAAAGAAGACCCAGTTCCACCAAATGTGATATCTGCTAATACAGCGGAGCTGGGGTTCTCATGTGTTTTTCTGTGATCTTGTGTAATTTTCTGTAATTATCTGTGGGTTTCTGCGGGGTTATGTGATTGTGTGTGAGTTGCTATGATTGTTTGTTTTCCAGTGGTTTTCGTGGGATTACTGGTGATAATTTGACTTTTACTGCTTAACAGTCGAGGAAATCTCTTGTACCATCAGTCAAAGGGATCTCTCGGTGATTGCGGCGTTGTTCTGCCTCTTGCTGGGACAAATCAGGGTTCGCTTTCCTCCAAGTACGCTTGACTTACGTTTCTTTCTTGCGTAGCTCCGGATTAGCCTCCCGCCGCTGCCGTTTCGCTTGCGCTTCTCGCCGACGATCCTCGTTGGTAACGGCGTCTCATGGCGGTTACGTCTGGGTTGCGCCGTAGCCTTTTCGCTGCCGATACCGGTGCTCGAAGCGTAAAATTCGTCCGGCGACGGCGCGGCTGCTCTCGGGCGAGCGGAATCCATTGCGCGAAAGGGCTCGCGCTCCCCCTCTCCCTCCCCCTCCCCCGGCACGCGCACTGATTGAACGCAGCGCCCTTAGCGGTGGGTCTGGTAACTTGCCCCCTCCGTGACACCGGCGGAGAGACTGACGGCGCAGCCTCGACCTACAACACCTCCGGTGTTGCTAATATTTCAACATAAGTAAATACGATCCACACAGACAAGCGCTGATTCTACCGCGTCAGCGACAGCTGTCAGCGCTTCCGCTGCTGTCCATCCTTTTTCCGTGAAAAATTGCACGTGGGCATACGAGGACATTCCTTAAATATAAAATATGACTTGGTAACGCAGCTTGCGTACCAAAAAAAAAAAATACTCACACAAAGTTAGTACAATGCTGAGCAACTGGCATGTTAGCAATCACAGGTGACGACCGTGGCATGGTATAGCATAAAGAGTCGTGCATGTCGTCAAGAGGAAGCGGAACAGCAAATATTCAACTAGAGCGGATGCAACGACACGCGTGCCAACAAATTGGAACCGCGCAAGACAGTCGACGTAGCAGAAGACAAATTGTGGTGGACGAAGTGACAGGGCGAACACCACAACAAAGGAGGCGGTCGCGGCAGGAGCGGAACTATGCGTTCAATAACAACGCAAGTCGACGCACCGGTCTGAAACTGTGGCAGAACAAAAGAAAGAACGAGAGAAGTAAAGAAAGAAAGGGAAAGAAATGTGAAACATATGGCATGCGGATGTACGCGCCAGGCATGGAATAGCAAGCTAACGAGGTATGTTGTTCTAAATCCTTTACCAAAATGGGAGGATACATGGAACAGTGCGCCTTTGCCCACAGGGCGAAATGCGAGCATTTTTAACCCATTAAGGAAGAGACATAACAAAAATGGCTGAAGTAGAGGTTTATGTTTTTTATTGAAATATGCAAAACACGCAGCAAATAAGAATATTCAATGAAAAGAAAAAAAAATAGCCTAGCTTGCACTTGAGGCGTAATGCTAAAGAGACAGCGGAGCTGATGGGCACCTATCTAGTCCTGGCCTTTGGGCTAGGCTAAGCACTACCAAGTCATCCCCAACAATTTCCGAAATTTATTGATTATTGATCGATTATCGATTAGCTATTTATTGGCTGTCGATTGGCTATCGCAAGGCTACGTATTTGGGCTAGGCTAAGCGCTACCAAGTCATCCCCAGCACTTCCCGAAATTTATGGATTGTTTGTCGATTATCGATTAGTTATTGATTGGCTATCGCTATTGATTGTCTATCAATTGGCTATCGATGACTGACTCAGCTTAAGTTGCCCCAACCATGCTCAGCTATACTTAACCAGGCTCAGTTTCGCTAGTTCACAGGGGTATGTGTCATTGCGCTTCGGCCCTTTCTGCGCTAGCACCAGGATCGGCCCCACTCCCACTTTTTTTTGGTTAACGCGCTATAAATTACGGCTGGCTTAAACAGCTCCGCTGTTAAAAATATCTTGCGGAAACATTTTTAGCAATAACTGGGCAACACCAGGCTGAACACTGGGATCGAGCTTTACCCCAGCTTAACTATGCAGAACTTGTACAGACAGTGCTCGCCTGGTGTGAAGCAAACGTGTACATTGAATTTGCTCTACATTAGCTGTGTGATACCACAACAGCCGGGGATCTTCCACCGGTCTTTCTCTTGTGGCTATGTTTTCGAAAGAAAACGAGTCACGGGCCAACCTTCCACCTCGTCCTCTGTTGCTGCCCTAATCCAATAAATGACGCTTGCTACCTATCACTCATCGTTTGTCAAATACATTTAGCCAGAAACGTCGTTCTCAAAAGCGAAACTCAGCAAGGAAAAAAAATATTGTTCTGGTCTGTTGTCTGTAGACAACACTGGTCCATAAAAAGTTAGGTGTCAGATACGTATAGGAAAGAGAGGGAAACACAAAGAAGCCTTCAGAGGACCCATGGAACCATTCTTCACTTTGATAGAGCCACCACTACACACGGAGGATGAAAAATGCATACGGAAGTAGCCCTCGGCTGACACGTAAACAAAAATATTGCGTGAAGCTGAACAAGATAAGGTAAGATGAACTACTTGCGTGAACCCCTTGGCAGTCTTCTGAACAAAGAATAGCGAAAATATCTTAAAGCGAAACTTCCTTTGCCTCCGTAACGGAGGTGTTTTCAGCAGGATTGGGAAGCTGGCGCAGTGAATGGTAACAACCGAAGGAAAACGAATCAAAGAACTATACGCATTAAACCGGTGTCGGTTACGCGTGCAATGATCATCATGCATAGAAATGTTCATACGGAAAGTAGACATTAAAAAAGCCAGTCATTGGATGTCGCATTGTATAACCAATACTGCACTTCTCTACTGATGCGACATGCTCACATAATGTCCTTAAAACAGGCAAATGACCGTTACCTCCACAGTCGCAGAAAAGAAACAGTGGACCCATTTCCAGGGAAGTTAAGCTTTCCTTCGCTAATTGCTTGTTCATTATGGGTGTGCGAACAGTCGAAATTGAGAATAAGAATCCAACAGTCTTTACTATTCCATGCATATTCGATTCAAAAATTAACCATTCGAAATTGTCGCACATCAGTTTTTCTTTCTCAAAATTAAGGAATAACAACGCATTTTAAGTCTACAGCGATAAAGCCAGATGCAATCGGATACTTTTCCGAATGCTTCTGCTGCAGGGAGCCGTGGTTGCTTTGGGACCAGCTGTCAAGCGAACGCAGGGAATACAGATAATTTCTGCTCAATAATTTCAAGTTTTTCAACAAGAATGATTGGTCATTAGGCAGCCTAAGAACTTGTGTTCGAGATTCAGGCAAAGCAATTTATTACTGGGACGATTACAACATGTGTGCATTCCTTTAAAACGATATGCGGTGCTGTGTCGTATCACATCTTTCTTCTTCAACATCTGGTGTCGTGCTGTTGCTGTGTTTTTATGTGGTCTTTCTCATGATCCGGCAAATACGATCACCTTTTTGCAGCGGTTTCTAATTCACCATCTCCTCAGTTGACGAAAGTTCCATTGTGATTGAACTACTTTGCATGTATATAATACTGTAAGTGAGCCTTCTCCCCGATTTTTGCAGTGCATGAATTCGACGCAACCTCGATACATCGTTTTCTCTATGCATGAATATATATATATATATATATATATATATATATATATATATATATATATATATATATATATATAAACTTGTAAGATGAGGACGCACGTACGAAAAAAAAAACGATACTTTATTTCCTACGTTTCGGCCGGGGTCAGGCATCACGTCACTTTATATATATATTGCAAAAGGAAGGAGGAATTCTTCGCGAGAGGTGAAGGCTTCGGAGGGCGCAAACAGGGCGGTAGAAGAGGGCGCATAGTCGCAAGAAAGTGGCACAAGAACACAAGACAAAGGAGGTATATCAGTGTCCGCGGCGACGACCACTCGAGAAGGCGGCGTGTCAGATGCGGCGTCACACGTCGGCGACAACGCAAGTTCGGCACACGCACAGTCAACAACGGCATGGTTAGTAGCAAGAAAGTCCCAACCCAAAATAACGTCGTGTGAACACGGTGAAAAAACGACGAATTCGACTACATACAAAACGTCCTGAATGACAAGGCGAGCTGTGCATGCCACTGAAGGGTGAATGTGGTGCGCGGTTGTGGTACGCAGGGAGACGTCGGAAAGCGGAATCGTAATTTTTTTGAGCTTACGGCACAGTTCTCCACTAAGAATAGACACAGCGGCTCCAGTATCGACGAGTGCTTGCACAGAAACACCTTCGATATTCACGTTGATTTCGTTCGCAGGTAGAAATCGAGGCCTTGAAGTTGTCGACACGAGCGCAGTTCTTGCCTCCGAAACTGCGAGGGTTAGTTTTCCGCTTGGACTGGTGGGGGGTGACGAACCATTGGGGAAAGTGAACGGCGACGTGGTGAGGGCGACCGACGTGGGCCGTAGTCACGTCGATTCGGTGAGCAGCTTTTCATCGTTGAGTGGGAGGAGATCGGGTGTGGTGGCTCAGAAGGAAAGTAGCCTTGATTTACTTCTCCCGCACTAGTACGGATGTCACGACGACGACAGAAACGTGCGACATGGCCAGCAAACCAACAGAAGTAGCAAATAGGCCTGTTGTCCTGGGTGCGCCAAGGATTAGTGGACGGCGGTGGCGGGACGGCGAAAAGGAGGCGGGTTCGGGTGAACAGGCGCGCGCGCAGCTTAGAAGGTAGTTGCTGGTCGAACAGGATCCGTGCTGAGTGGCATTGCTGGCGACTGGCGGCGTGCGTCCTCAGCATATGTGAGGGGAGCGGAAACAGGCGGATGCTGGTAGGTGGTTGGGAGAGCCTCAGAAATT
The DNA here is from genome assembly GCF_013339745.2 of Dermacentor silvarum. Taxonomy (NCBI): domain Eukaryota; kingdom Metazoa; phylum Arthropoda; class Arachnida; order Ixodida; family Ixodidae; genus Dermacentor; species Dermacentor silvarum. Next base: position 35,467,123 of record NC_051161.1, on the reverse strand, counting down.
GCTCCTCTATGGCCTGTCGTAGGCGTCGGAGCAAGCGCCTGCGCAGAGTCCGGGACGCAGGAAACAAGCGAATATTGTCGCGCCACTTCTTCTCGGACAAACTGCTGTATCTGCCGCATGAGCATTGTGGTGTCAGTAGAAACGGAGCCAACAGTTAACGCTGACATGTTGGCTGTGTCAGAGCTCGGGAGGCGTGTAGTAATGCGCTGTTTCCGCAACTCGTCCTAGCTCTGACAGTACTGGACCACGTCCGTGACAGTTTGGGGATTTTTGGCAATGAGCATGTGGAAGGCGTCGTCCTCAATCCCATTCATGATGTGCACCCTGCTGTGGCACGTCGTCAGGCATTGCCGAGGCGGGGGGTAGAGTCCGGGTACGGAGTTCCAGGATGAAGAGGGAACCAGCACGCTCCACCAATTGATAGGACGCGTTCAAGGTCAGATGCGCTTGGCGTTTTTATGAATGCCAGAAACAGGCAACGGTCAAGCGGAGCGAGTGCGAGCACTAACAACAAGAAGCGTCTTCTTCTTCGTCCTCTGCTGGCGCCGGTATTTGTC